>NW_011505908.1:0-2799 GCF_000495115.2 Populus euphratica
GTCAATATATCTCCACCCGCGAACCAAGCAAGAATTACTTTCCGAAGCCTTACACAAGTACTCTTCACCGAATAGGACCTCAAGTTTTTACAGCACGCACTCACATTTCAATATTTTGAATTTAGATTTCCAAAGTGAATTTATTATTTTACTGAAAAATCATTTAACTTTGTCTCAGGAGTAGAGTGACCTTTTCCATGAGATTCATTATTTATTATAAATATGAGCGGTGTTAAATAGTTTTTTAGTATTTTTATTTCACAATGTAATTATTTTTAATTACTTTAAAAAAAACATTAAACTTTGATTATAAAGATTTTTAATCATTGACTTAATTTTAAAATAGTTAAATTACTTTATTTTATTGTCTTTGAAGTTGAAAAAAGTTTTTCTTTTAATTCACGGGTTCTTTTATCTTTTATATTTGGTTATTTGGTAATTATTAATGTTATGGGAGAAGCAAGATATTTATATAAATAAATAAAAGAAAAAAAAAAAACTAGAAATGTGTGAATAGTGTCTGTCAGGTTTGTACGACGCATGAGGTGTCGTCTTGGGGCCAAAACATTGCTTTTAGGGTAGCTCTTAAAGCATCTCAGCGTCTTTTTTAGATACAACTGCCGTGTGTAACATAATTAATATTAATTTGGCGTATGTGACTTTTTGCTTTTTTTCTTTTATCATCACTTCTACTTAATTTTCAGGGTAGCTTTTAAAAAAATCAAATCAGATTTGTTATTGTTAAGATTTCATCTTTATCTTTTTATTTTTTTTTTATTTTTTTTATTTTTTTATTTACTTTTTAAAATATTAAAATTTAACAAATTATAAATTTAAAAATTTAACCTGAGTTTATAAGTTTCACTTAAACTTGTTAAAAAATATTTTTTAAATTTTTTTTTTTATAATTTTATTCTTCAATATTTTTTTATAAAATTTATTTTTATTTTTTAAATAACTAGGGTTGCCTCAATTATTTTTCTATCTTCATCAACTCTAACTTTTTAAAATGAATTTTATTTTCTAATTAACTTAAATATTTTTCTATCTTCATTAAGTCTAGCTTTTTAAAATAAATTTTATTTTTTAATTAAATTAAATTTATTAATTTTATTTTCTGGCATTTACTAGACAAGTATAGAACTTCTTAATTTATCTTAAATCTACAATATAATAAATTACAGATTAAGAATTAATCCAGACTTGTTTTATTTATTTATTTAAAAGATTTATCCATCAATATTTTTTTTATTCATTTTCTATTATATTTTTTTGTGATTTCGAAAGCAATAAGGGTTAATTCACTTTTTTGTTTTTTTTCTACCTTTGTTGAATCTAGTTTTTTTTAAATAAATTTTATTTGTAAATCAAATTAAATTAATTGTATAAAAGTAAACATGAAATGAGTAATTTATGGAGTTTTATTTATAGTGATCTAAAATGTTGATATCGTAACTTTTTTTTATGCTGGTAAGAAATTAAATTGGCTTATACAAACACTAAATTAGATTAGTAGTGTAGTTTATTTTAACAAGGCCTTTTCTTTTCTTGGGTTGGAGGTTTGACTGACAGACTAACTTCAAAAAATAATAATTATTGATAGCTAATTTCTCGTGAATTTGGATTATTATAAATGATGACAAATCTTACAGGAAGGAATTAGATTTTTTTTTGTTGTTGTTGTTTGCACTATGCCTCGTGGCTGGTTAGTTTTTTTCTAATATAAAAAAGATATATAAATGGCGATAACTTTGGAAAATCTCAGTTAAATTGATTAATCTACAATCCAGGTCAGAAAGGAGAAAATAATAAAAATCTTAAGGCCTAATAGTATAATATTAAATGATTAGCTTAAAAAAAAAAGAAGTTAAATCAAGCTAATTTTCAAAATCGATAATTATAATCATGAGACATAAAATGACCATACAAAAAATAAAAAATCTCGAACAAAATTCTTAACTTTTAAAAAATTAAAAAGAAATAAATAATAAAAAAAAAATAAGTACTATGTCTAATATAAAAACTATTGCAACGAGGGAATTAATAAAAAAAGGATGACAAAGAATAAGAACCAAAATTAGATAAAAAAACAAGTGAAATAAAATGATGGGGGGCAAAATTGAAAGAAAAAATAAATTAAGAAAAGGATAAAAAAACAATTAAAAAATGAGGACTAAATTCAGCAAACAAATAAATAAAATAAAATGTAAAGGGATAAAATTAAAAGGAAAAAAACTACAAAAAAAAAATCAAGGGAATGAATATCATATCTGATGTGTATAAATAATAAAATGAAAAGGAATGAAGCTGAAAAAATATTTAGAAGAAATTTAAAACAAAGAAAATCCAATCAAATGAAAAGGGATTATAATTGATTTTTTTTCTTCGCTATTTTTTTTTATCAAAATAATACTAGTTTTACTTTTTAGCTAAATAAAAAATCAAGTTTTTAGATAGAGAAAAATCATGTCAAAATCTATTTATTATTATTTTTTATTATTGTTTATATCAAAATAATATATTGTTTATATCAAAATAATATATTTTTTACTTATTGCATGATAAAAAAATTGATTAACTTTGGTAATCTCAGTCATTCAACCAAACTTGTGATCCGAGAAATGATAAAGATTAATTCTTGAGCCAGGTTTTACAAGCACAATAAAAAAATAAGTATTGAATATGATATGAAAAATTAATGAAATTAAATAATGAATGATGAAATTGTTAAAAAATCAATAAAAAAACACAAAATAAAAAATATTTTCAATCATAAAAATGAGGATCAAATTCAATAAA
>NW_011505980.1:0-2697 GCF_000495115.2 Populus euphratica
CAGAATAAATCATTTGCAAATCTTCAGATTCATCTATCTCATTTTTACTTAAAGTAGATTCAAGTTGATCATAAACTAATTCGTCAATATGATCTACTTCTTGTAAATCATTATCATCTCCAGGTAACTTGCAAATGTTAAAAATATTCATCTCCAATGTTATGTTTCCAAATGATAGCTTCATCAGTCCATTCCTACAATTAATCAATGCTTTAGAGGTTGCAAGAAATGGACATCCTAAAATAATGGGAAATGAATTACATGCTTCAATAGGTTGTGTGTCCAAGACAATAAAATCCACAAGATAAATGAATTTATCGACTTATACTAACACATCTTCAATTATTCCTCTAGGCACGTTTACAGATCTATCGACAAGTAAAAGAGATATAGAACTTGGTTTTAACTGACCTAGATTAAGACTCTGAAAAACTGAATATGGAAGTAAATTCACACTAGCACCAAGATCAAGTAAGGCTGTTTCAATTTTTTGTTCTCCAATAAAGTAAGAAATTGTAGGACAACCAGGGTCTTTATATTTCAAAGCATTATTATTTTGAAGAATGGCACTTACTTGTTCAGCTAGAAAGGCTTTCTTTTTCACATTCAGTTTCCTCTTCACAGTGCATAGATCTTTTAAAAATTTAGCATAGGAAAGAACCTGTTTAATAGCATCCAGCAAAGGTATATTGATTCTTACATGTTTGAAAGTTTCAAAAATTTCAGAGTTGTGATTGATTTTCCTTTGTTTGGTCATGGCTTGAGGAAATGGAAGTGCTGGCGGAGAATCAATCTTTTCTTTGCAATTTTCAGATTCAACCCCTTCCTTACCCTTAGAGATTGACTCATCATCTTTCTCATAAGGTTCAAGAGAGGGTTTTTCAATAACCTTACCATTGCGCAGAGTAGTGACTAATTTGACTTGATCCATGTGTTGGCTTCCGGAACTACTTGCATTTGCATTGTATTGCCCCTTGGGATTTTGTTGTGGTTGAGATGGAAACTTACCTTTCTCTTGGAAACTGAGAGTAGATGTTAATTTTGCAAGAGTATCTTTAAAATATGTCATGTTTTGAGCAAGTTGAGTATTGATTGTCTCTTGCTTTTTAATGAATGCATGCAATGTTTCCTCAAGATTTCTTCTAGGAGGTGGAGCATAAGGAGGTACATATCCATGAGAATTTTGGAAATTGTGGTGTGCTTGAAATGGTGGTTGTGAAGTTTGGGCATTGTTGTTCTCACTCTTCCAACTAAAATTTGGGTGATTTCTCCAACCAGGGTTGTATGTTTGTGAGTATGGGTTGTGGTTGGCCTTTTGGAAACTATTTAAAGCATGGGCTTGTTCATGGAGACATTCTTTAAAAGTTTAAAGCATGGGCTTGTTCATGGAGACATTCTTTAAAAGAAGGCAAGGTTGGACAATCGTTGGTTGAGTGTTCATTTGTTTCACAGATTTGACACACAATGTTTTCAATAGATTTTAATTGACCACTCTTTTTCAAATCTAGTGTTTCGACTTTTCTAGCTAAAGATGCAAACTTGGCTTGAAAGTCATGATCTTCCCTAAGGTTGTATATACCTCTACTAGATGTATGAGGTTGGGTTTTACTCGGTGCCTCATAAGTACCCGCGGTGTCCTAATTTTGAGCATTTTCAGCTAACAAGTCTAAGTACTCCATTGTTTCATCAGGGTCTTTATCTTCAAAAGTTCGATTGCATATCAATTCAACCATTTGCCTATCTCTAGGTGTTAACCCTTCATAAAAATGTGAAACCAATCTCCATGTTTCAAAACCATGAAAAGAAGGTAAAAGTTGAATAATGTCTGGCTTAAAATTAAAATGAGATGCATCGGGAGGAAAAACTATGCATGATGGTGCACTTGTTCTTGTGGGATTCATGTGGTCTCTAAGTGTTCTAGCACTGTTATTCTCATTATTCTCATTGTGAAGTGATTGATTATCTTCTTTGGCCATATTTTCTGAAAATGATGAGGATACCCTACAAAGTCTACCACTTGATGTACGTGACCACACTCTCATGCACGTGTAGGAATAGAATAAAAGAAAACAAAGAAAACAAAAGAAGAAGAAACAAGAGAAAAGAAACAAAGTTATATACAAGAAAAGTGAAAAGAGAAAATAAAATAAATATTATAATTTATACAAACTTACCTCCCCGGTAACGGCGCTAAAAACTTGACACGATGAAAAGATTGATGTCTTCTCCCAAGTGCAGGAGTGTCGAAGTAATAAATAAACTGGCAAGACCGGGGTCGAACCATAGGGAGGTTAATTGTACAAATTATAAACAACAATTATAAACAACAACAATAATAATAGGAGCAATAATAATACTAATAATACTACTACTACTAGTAGTAGTAGTAGTAATAATAATAACAACAACAACAACAACAATAATAAAGAAAAAGAAGAAGAAAAAGAAGAAGAGTTGATGAGAACTTTGAGATAGAAAATTAACGTAAGGATTAAATAATGATAACAAACAATGTCAAGGTTAGAGGATCCACTAATGGTATGTCAAACAAGTATAGTATAAACTCTTATTATTTAATTGGAAACCACACACAAAGGAGGTTCCAATCAGATTATATATTGTTAACATGATTACATTAGTCATCTTATTCGATTAATGCTCATACTTGTAAATTTCATAAAAAATTCATGATTATAA
>NW_011500485.1:0-26132 GCF_000495115.2 Populus euphratica
CAACCAGGGTCTTTATATTTCAAAGTATTATTGTTCTGAAGAATAACACTTACTTGTTCGGCTAGAAAGACTTTCTTTTTCACATTCAGTTTCCTCTTCAAAGTGCATAGATCCTTCAAAAATTTAGCATAGGAAGGAACCTGTTTAAAAGCATCCAACAAAGGTATATTGATTCTTACCTGTTTGAAAGTTTCAAAAATTTCAGAGTTGTGATTGACTTTCCTTTGTTTGGTCATGGCTTGAGGAAATGGAAGTGCTGGCGGAAAATCAGTCTTTTCTTTGTAATTTTCTAATTCAACCCCTTCCTTATCCTCAGAGATTGACTTATCATCTTTCTCATAAGGTTCAAGAGAGGGTTTTTTAGTAACCTTACCACTGCGAAGAGTAGTGACTGATTTAACTTGATCCATGTGTTGGCTTCCGAAACTACTTGCATTTGCATTGTATTGCCCCTTGGGATTTTATTGTGGTTGAGATGGAAACTTACCTTTCTCTTGATAATTGAGAGCAGATGTCAATTTTGCAAGAGTATCTTTAAAATCTGTCATGTTTTGAGCAAGTTGAGTATTGATTGTTTCTTGCTTTTCAATGAATACATGTAATGTTTCCTCAAGATTTTTTCTAGGAGGTGGAGCATAAGGAGGTGCATATCCATGAGAATTTTGGAAATTATGATGTGCTTGAAATGGTGGTTGTGAAGTTTATGCATTGTTGTTATCACTCTTTTAATTGAAATTTGGGTGATTTTTCCAACCAGGGTTGTATGATTGGGAGTATGGGTTGTGGTTGGCCCTTTGGAAACTATTTCAAGCATGAGCTTGTTCATGGAGATATTCCTTAAAAGAAGGCTAGGTTGGACAATTATTGGTTGAGTGTTCATTTGTTTCACATATTTGACCAACAATATTTTCAATAGATTTTAATTCACCACTCTTTTTCAATTCTAGTGCCTCGAGTTTTCTAGCTAAAGATGCAAACTTGGCTTGAAGGTCATGATCTTCTCTAAGGTTGTACATACCTCCACTAGATGTATGAGGTTGAGTTTTACTCGGTGCCTCATAAGTACCCGCGGTGTCCTAATTTTGAGCATTTTCAGCTAACAAGTCTAAGTACTCTATTGCTTCATCAGGATCTTTATCTTTAAAAGTTCCATTGCACATCAATTCAACCATTTGGCTATCTTTAGGTGTTAACCCTTCATAAAAATGTAAAACCAATCTCCATGTTTCAAAACCATGATGAGGGCAAGTACTAAGCAAGTCTCGATACCTATCCCAACATTAGTAAAATGTTTCACTTGATTTTTGAGTGAAAGTGGTGATTTATCTTTTGAAAGAGTTTGTTCTATGAGATGGGAAAAACTTCTTTAAAAACTATTGTTGCATTTCATCCCAAACACGAATGGATCCTGGTCTCAAATTTTATAACCATGTTTTAGCTTTATCTTTTAATGAAAAAGGAAAAAGCTTTAATCTGATGGTATTCATGCTACAATTTAAATTATTATATGTGTTGCAGACATCCTCAAATTCTCTTAAATGCAAGTATGGATTTTCTAAATCTAAGCCATGAAAAGAAGGTAAAAGTTGAATAATGACTGGTTTAAAATTAAAATAAGATGCATTGGGAGGAAAAACTATGCATGATGGTGCACTTGTTCTTGTGGAATTCATGTGGTCTTTAAGTGTTCTAGCACGGTTATTCTCATTATTCTTATTATGAAGTGATTGATTATCTTCTTCGGTTATATTTTCTGAAAATGATGAGGATACCCTACAAAGTCTACCACTTGATGTACGTGACCATACTCTCATGCACGTGTAGGAATAGAATAAAAAAAAAAGAAAACAAAAAAAAAGAAACAAGAGAAAAGAAACAAAGTTATATACAAGAAAAGTGAAAAGAAAAAAATAAATACTATAATTTGTACAAGAACTTACCTCCTCAACAACGACGCCAAAAACTTAACACGACTAAAAGATTGATGTCTTCTCCCAAGTGCAGGAGTGTCGAAGTAATAAATAACTCGGCAAGACCGGGGTCGAACCATAGGGAGGTTAATTGTACACATTATAAACGACAATTATAAACAATAATAATAGTAATCACAACAACAACAATACTAATAGAAATAGTAGTAGTAGTAATAGTAATAAAGAAAGAGATGGAGTAGAAGAAAAAGAAGATGAGAACTTTGAGATGGAATATCAATGTAAGGATTAATCAATGATAATAACAAATGTCAAGGTAAGAGGTTCCACTAATGGTATGTCTAACAAGTATAGTATAAACTCTTATTATTCAATTGGAAACCACACACAAAGGAGGTTCCAATTGGATTATAGATTGTTAACATGATTACATTAGTCATCTTATTCAATTAATGCTAATACTTGTAAATCTCGTCAAGCATTCATGATTATAACTTATGTTAACAACAAATCAAGTTCCTTTCATAGCTCAGGTGTCGGTTATACCATACATTATGGGCTATGAAAGTGCCAAGCATTTGTTGTACCAAATGTTATACAACATAAATCAAGATTAATCATTTAACAAGCAAAGTATTAAAGAGTGAACAAGATAACAAATACAAAACATGTTAGTATCAAACATTAAAGTCCATATTAAGTTTACACTATACTTATTCTTACACCATTAGTGTAACCTTTTCACCTTGACATAACTAACTTAGCTAATTGACATATTAAACTTAGCTAAACATAATAAAAGAAAGAAAAATAAATAAACAAAATAAGAACATAAATAAGATAAGAGTTAACTAAGTAAAGGAAAGGAAATGAAAGACATAAACTTGATATTAATGAAAACAAAGCATAAACAATACAAAAAATATAAAGAGAGAAAGCAAGAGCATGATCTTGATCTGGAAACCAAGATGCCTAAATATATGGCAAATTCCTTCTTTTATAGGCTAAAATTGAGAACTATTGATTTGATGACTAATTGATGAGTAGGTGGCCAACTCTTGACTTGATGACAATCCTTATTTTATCTTGTCTGCCCATAACGTTAGTGATAACCTCAAAATTAGAGGTGCTTGAAAACATGACAATTGTAGGAAATTGTCTCAGCTTTCTTGTGTAAAAGCTTCAGCTCATTTGGACTTCTAAAACTCCAGATATGGGCCAAATACTGAACAGTGCTCGGGCTAGAAGACAGATTCAGGCTTCTTTGTTGTTGCTATAATTTGGACTTCAAAATGGCCTTTGTAGATCTTGGGCTCCATATGAAAGTTGGAGGCCTATGTCTTAGCTTTCTATCCATATAAAGTAAACCTAAATCTGAGATCTACAACTCCAAATATGACCCAATTACCAAACAGTATTCTGGTTTGGACTGCACCGGCATTTCTTTTCTAAGTTTGGCCATCTCTTTGTCCTTTCAATTTCAGTTCTTAAATTTATCAATCAATCCTTTCATTTATGTGATAGGCTTGCATTTAAAATGAATATTTACCATAAATTAAAGGTATCCTATATTATTATAAAACATGCTTTAGTTAAGGAATTATTGATACTTCAAGTGCAAAATAATGATATAAAACCTTGATAAAAATACACTTTTAAGTATCAATCAGGTTCCACTAATGGTATACCAAACAAGTATAGTATAAACTCTTATTATTCAATTGAAAACCACATACAAAGGAGGTTCCAATCAGATTATAGATTGCTAACATGATTACATTAATCATCTTATTCAATTAATGTTAATACTTGTAAATCTCGTCAAGCATTCATGATTATAACTTATGTTAACAACAAATCAAGTTCCTTTCATAGCTCAGATGTTGGTGTTCCTTTCATAGCTCAGGTGTCGGTTATACCATACATTATGGGCTATGAAAGTGCCAAGCATTTGTTGTACCAAGTGTTATACAACATAAATCAAGATTAGTCATTTAACAAGTAAAGTATTAAAGAGTGAACAAGATAACAAATATAAAACATGTTAGTATCAAACATTAAAGTCCATATTAAGTTTACATTATACTTATTCTTACACCATTAGTGTAACCTTTTCACCTTGACATAATAAACTTAGCGAAACATAATAAAAGAAAGAAAAGTCAATAAACAAAACAAGAACATAAACAAGATAAAAATTAACTAAGTAAAGGAAAGGAAATGAAAGGCATAAACTTGATATTAATGAAAGCAAAGCATAAACATTACAATAAATACAAAGGGAGAAAGGAAGAGCATGATCTTGATCTGGAAACCAAGATGCCTAAGTGCATGACAAATGCCTCCTTTTATAGGCCAAAATTGGAAATTATTGATTTGATGACTAATTGGTGAGTGGGTGACCAACTCTTGACTTGATAACAATCCTTATCTTCTCTTGTCTACCCTAAACGTCATTGATAACATCAAAATTAGAATAACTTGAAAACATGAAAGTTGTAGAAAATTGTCTCAGCTTTCTTATATAAAACATTCAGATCATTTGGACTTCTAGAACCCCAGATATGGGCCAAACACTTAATAGTGCTCGGACTGGAGGACAGATTCAAACCTCTTTGCTGTTGCTCCAATTTGGACTTGAAAATGATATTTTTAGATCTTGGGCTCCATATGAAAGTTATAGGCCTATGTCTTACCTTTCCATCCATATAAAGTAGACCTAATCTAAGATCTATAGCTCTAGATATGACCCAATTATCGAACAGTGTTCCAGTTTGGATTGCACCAACATCTTTTTCAAGTTTGACCATATCTTTGTCCTTTCAATTTCAGTTCTTAAATTTATCAATCAATCCTTTCATTTATGTGATAGGTTGCATTTAAAATGAACATTTACCACAAATTAAATGTGTCTTATATTATTAGATACGTTATTATAAAACATGCTTTAGTTAAGGAGTTATTGATACTTCAAGTGCAAAATGATGATACAAAACCTTAAAAAAAATATACTTTTAAGTACTAATAATTGGTACAAAGAAATTTATTATTACTAAATTTATAGATTTTAAAGTGGTTGATTAATGATTGTAATGAGCTAAGTTTAAGATTTTTAACTCATCTTGCAGGATATACATGCTAAAGGTATATCTCTTAATGAGCCCTTCTAAATGGGTGCATTAATTAAAAAAATTATCTAAAATGGGAATTAAAGACCTATCTTAAGCATAAAAACTTAAAAAATTAATGAAGGAGATGAGAATTAAAGACCTTATTTTAAGGTTAAGGATAAAATAAGAAAATAAATTATCTAAAATATGAACTAACTTTTCTGCTACTCTAAAAGTAAATGTTGTGGAACAAGTGGTAAAGACTCATAAAAAAAAAATCAAAAGAAGCATGTTGTGAAAGATAAATGAATTGCTAGGAAGTTTAGTGACAAGTGTGTTATTTGCAATAAGACAAAGTATTTGGCGAAAAATTACAGAAATAAGAAAAGGTAAGGAAATCTTATAAAAAGGATTGATCAAGCTAATATCATTGTGGTTGATCACCTTACCAATAAAGTTTTAGAAATAATTTTTTTTGTGTTATTTTTTAAGTGAATCTTATTAATAATTTTAAGTGGTGATGAGTTAATATTAATGCTGCATGACATATATGTTATGAGAATATAATGTTTTATTTTTACAAAAAAAAAATATATAAAAAACTTATATACAAGAAACTCATCAATTTTTTTAAGATGTGAAATTCCATAATATAATGTGATGTGCTCTGCCATTTAGTATTTTATACTAATTATTTGATTCATGTTTAACTATATATCAAATATTTTTTTATAAAAAAATAAAAAAATACAAAGATGTTTTTTTATATGGGCCAAACACTGAATAGTGCTCGAACTAGAGGACAGATTCAGACCTCTTTGCTGTTTCTCCAATTTGGACTTGAAAATGATATTTTTAGATCTTGGGCTCCATATGAAAGTTGTAGGCCTATGTCTTACCTTTCCATCCATATAAAGTAGACTAATCTGAGATCTATAACTCCATATATGATCCAATTATCAAACAGTGTTCCTGCTTGGATTGCACCATTGTCTCTTTTCGAAGTTTGACCATCTCTTTGTCCTTTCAATTTCAGTTCTTAAATTTATCAATCAATCCTTTTATTTATGTGATAGGCTGCATTTAAAATGAACATTTACCACAAATTAAAGGTGTCTTATATTATTAGATACGTTATTATAAAACATGATTTAGTTAAGGAGTTATTGATATTTCAAGTGCAAAATGATGATACAAAACCTTAAAAAAAATATAATTTTAAGTACTAATAATTGGTACAAAGAAATTTATTATTACTAAATTTATAGATTTTAAAGTGGTTGATTAATGATTGTAATGAGCTAAGTTTAAGATTTTTAACTCATCTTGCAGGATATACATGCTAAAGGTATATCTCTTAATGAGCCCTTCTAAATGGGTGCATTAATTAAAAAAATTATCTAAAATGGGAATTAAAGACCTATCTTAAGCATAAAAACTTAAAAAATTAATGAAGAAGATGAGAATTAAAGACTTTATTTCAAGGTTAAGGATAAAATAAGAAAATAAATTATCTAAAATATGAACTAACTTTTCTGTCACTCTAAAAGTAAATGTTGTGGAACAAGTGGTAAAGACTCATGAAAAAATCAAAAGAAGCTTGTTGTGAAAGGTAAATGAATTGCTAGGAAATTTAGTGACAAGTGTGTTATTTACAATAAGACAAAGTATTTGGCGAAAAATTACAGAAATAAGAAAAAGTAAGGAAATCTTATAAAAAGGATTAATCAAGCTAATATCATTGTGGTTGATTACCTTACCAATAAAGTTTCAGAAATAAATTTTTTTATATTATTTTTTAAGTGAATCTTATTAATAATTCTAAGTGGTGATGAGTTTATATTAATACTGTATGATATATATATATAGTGAGAATATGATGTTTTAGTTTTACAAAGAAATATATAAAAAAAACTTATATACAAGAAACTCATCAACTTTGTAAGGTGTGAAATTCCATAATATAATATGATGTGCTCTGCCATTTAGTATTTTTGTTTAACCACATATCAACTATTTTTTTATAAAAAAATAAAAAAATATAAAGATGTTTTTCTATAATAAATGAGTTCAGGATAACACCGTCAACATACTCTCTTTCAATGTCTACGTGTACATGTATCTCTCCCTCTCCAAATCTTTGCTAGTTCCGGTAACTGCTTTCCGGCGTACAGAATTGGCGGTATGGAGAAAGATCCTTTACTTCCTTATCTAAGCCCAAGAAAGAGAACACCAGTACCACCCCCACCACTTTGCCCTCTCCCTGAAGACGATGAAATCTCTCTACCTCTCCCTCTAACTCCTTCTGAACTTAAAGACCGCCTTATTTTTGGCCCATCTTCTGCTTCTCCAACAGACCCGTCTCCTCTTGTTGAAGCCTTAACGTTTTCTCTCAATTCACCAAGACCCTCCTCTTCTAATCAAGATTTCAACTCTTTCCTTGATTCTCCTCAGTTACAGCAACATCTTCATCAGCAATCTTGTTTAGTTGATCCTAATTACCCATGGACGAAAACCAATCTTCACAGGTCAAAAACTGCACCTGCTATGGCTGTCATCAATGATTTTAACCAACCTGTGATTACCAAGCCAAAATTTGGTTCCCAATCAATTATAGGTCAAGCTTTTTTTCTTTTGGTATTGTATCTGTCTCTCGGTGTGCTTATATATTCTCTTAATCGTGACAAGTTTGAAGGAATTGAAACGCACCCAGTTGCGGATGCTTTGTATTTTTGTATTGTGACTATGTGTACTATTGGTTACGGGGATATTACTCCTAATAGCACTGCTACCAAGTTGTTTTCCATTTTATTTGTGTTGGTTGGTTTTGGTTTTATCGATATTTTTCTTTCTGGGATGGTTAGTTATGTGCTTGATCTGCAAGAGAGTCATTTGTTGAGGAATGTTAAGAGAGGGGTCGAAAAGGAATCTGGTGGTTCTTATATAATTGATGTGAAGAAAGGGAGGATGAGGATAAGAATGAAGGTAGGATTGGCATTAGGTGTTGTGGTTCTTTGTATCGGAGTTGGTGTTGGTTTCATGCACTTTTTCGAGAGGCTAGGATGGTTGGATTCAATTTATCTATCCGTTATGTCTGTTACAACAGTTGGATATGGTGATAGGGCATTCACCTCATTGGCTGGTCGTATTTTCGCTTCCATTTGGTTGCTTGTGTCGACACTTGCTGTTGCTCGAGCATTTCTGTATTTGGCCGAGGCAAGAGTTGATAAGCGGCATAGGATGATGGCAAAGTGGGTGCTTGGTCAACACATGACTGTCTCGGAGTTTCTTGCTGCAGACATTGACAACAATGGGTTTGTGAGGTAATACTTTGTTACTTGTTGACTATTTCCACACTAGTGTCACACCAGTATGTTTCGATTTGTCTGCTTTGAAGGTCATGGGTTAAAAAAATAGTTTTCTTCATAGTTTTATAATTATCTGGGTTATCATATTCACTCTCTTTCCCTATTTGTGTCGTGCATTCCTTTCTACTATGTTTGGATAGTATGTATCAACGTTGGATTACATCGAATTGTGAATTTGTGGCATACAATTGAGTATTAATTTGCAGAAAGAACCAGAAAATCATGTACAAACTGCAATTAGCACCTGGAAGCTTAAAATTGCGATGTTAGCTGTGAAAAGTTAAACGTCTGAGATTTGTGTTCACATTTAAGAACAAGGTGGTATAGAATGAGATGTAGTTTGCAGCATGATATCAAAACACTCTGTTTATGCATTAACTTCTTGATGAATTATATGGATATTATTGTAGAGTTGGTAACTTTTTCTCACTTTTTGCATGGAGAGCCACTTCTTATGGTAAACGGCTTACAACTTAACTTAGTTACATGCTGTACTTTTTGTATGGCATTATTCATTTTAGGCTACTAGCTAACCCGCTCCTTGACTTGTTTCAGTAAAGCTCCTTTAATTGAAAAGTGCATGCAGCCTTCAGGTATCCTAAAAGCTCAATAGGTTATTGGTGAATTAAAATAAAGCTTAAAGTATTGGGCGGTAGGGTCCAGACATATTTAAGCTTAACTCTCTGTGGTTCATTTATTTATGTCCACTCTTAATGTAGCCTGGACTCTGCAATTGGGATTGAAAGGAAAATGAGGAAAACAGAAAAACGAGAAGGGCTTGAGAGAATCCTAAACACTGCTGATATTCTTACACAAGGAGATAGAAGTCCGAATAATAATCCGATAAAAAAATCATATGAAAATAACTTACAACTGTTTAAATAGGTACTAAACCGGCCTAAGTTGGAAAGGAAAAAGAACCCTAAAATAACTAGGAAAAATAAGAAAGTAATCTGAAAATATCTAGGAAAGTAAAGAAAATTCTGAAACAGCATCTTCGGGGTTTAATTTGGGCATGAAAACAATCTCATCTGGTTACAAGAAGTTGACTCCCATTAGGAATAAAGCCTATAGAACGCTATAGTAAAATTTTAGCTCGATTCAACTATCAATCAAAAGTTATGCTCATTTTCATCATAAAGTTCGTTTGACTTGTCAAGACTTCTTCTTGGGCTTGGAGATTCTGCATCAAATCTTGTCAATTGATGTTCTCAGAATTGCTTTGCTCCACTGTTGTTTGTGCAGTGTAGTTTGTATTCTAAACTGCTGTCTCCATCTTTGACCGAGGAATGAAGAAACCTCCTTTTAGTGTTAGCGATAGATCACCAAAATTTAACACCCCCTCTTCTAGTGAGCTTCTTTTTGGTAAACTTATAGGGGGTGTTAGTCATTCTCTGCTGTCTCTTTCTCATGTTTTAGTTGGAATGCCTTTAACTTTGAATCATCCATGGATTCTCGACATGCATTATTGCTTCGATGTCTTCCTCCTACCCTGCTTATTTCATTTTTATAGTGAATTTCCCCCATTCTGTCTCATGGGAAATGAAATCTTGGTGTCAATAATGGATTCGTGCATTGCAGTACAATTTGTTTGAAAAGTTATGTCTCTAAAATCCACATTGTTAATGTGAATACATGCTCTTAGGGTCAACTTCCAAACAAGCATACCTTTTCTCTTAGAAGTGGAGGCACAGGTAAATTTAGTTTTGCAGAGATGAACCTTAGTCTGCCTGTCAAGTATAAATGATTCCTTTCTTTGATCTATACATATTGGAATTATGAATAGACATTGGTTGAATGGACAAGTTACCTTCCGGCTATACATAGGCTTCACTTTTTTCATGCTTACTTGCTCTATAACAGTCCTCAATATTCTTTGCCTGGTTAAAAGGATTTTCTATGGAAATAGTTGATTAATGGAGTCAAGGAACTTGCCAAATATAGCTTTGTTAATATGGAATAAAGGTTACTGTTCAGCTTTTGTCCTAAATCAGAGCTATAAACTCGTGTCAGTATTGGTGTCTGAACTGCTGAAGCAGCTGAATACTCGAAGTAATTTGACTCTAAGACAAGCTCTTGCCCAGTTTTCTTGTTAGCTTTTCATCTTCATGAGGGCATTTGATTCCTTGTTCATTATCCCAATAGAACCCCCTGCCTCGATTAGACTACATAAGATTTCTACATGTGGCCTTGTTGCCCCATCTTTCACTGTCTTTGCTTTGAGAACTATGAACTTTCTGTTGTATTTTTCTCCATATACTTTGCTTTAGAATTGATTTTTATAGTACATAGTTCCATTCAAGCAAACGACTACTGTAGTTCCACATGAACTGTCAATATTCGATGTTAATACACCACTGGTAGAAGTTTGATTTTGTTTTCTAAATGTTTTTAATTTTGGTAATCAATCTGCCTAAGCATCTCCTAGTTACCGGACCAGAGAGGTTGCCCCAGGAGTTTACAAACATGAAAGATGATGATGATGTTTTGAGAATCTTGGTGTATTATTTGCAACATATAGAATGTGAAATATGCTTAATTTGCAAAAAAACTAAGCTAATGGATATGGAGCACTAATTTTTCAATACTTTTTAGATATATGCATACGCCAGAAATGTTGTTCCACCCAGAAGGTCTTAAGCAGCTACCCTCAATAATTGATAACATGGTGAATATTTTTGCACTGGTTGATGTACTTGGCTCAAGGTTCAGTGAATTTTGGAGAACAGCATGTAAATACCATATTCTATGTAGCCACCCTCAATAATTGATAACATGGTGAATAAGTTTGCACTAGTGAATTTTTCTTTTTCAAATATGGCTATGGAATTTTCCTTGTTCTTGTGGATTTTTCGGAGGCTTAATTTCATGCTAATTCAAGAAGCATCCATTATGAATTTCAAGGATTAAGCTGAGTGAATTTCTAGGCTCTCTATTCTTTCTTATCATAGGGTTTCTCCCTAAGGTAGCCTGAATTGTAGCTCCTATAGTAAATGGCATGGTATGGGAAGTAGAAAATCTTAAATCTAATTCATTGTATATCACATATATGGACTTTTATTTCGGGTTAAATGCTCATGCCTTCGTTATTGCAAGTGTGGAGACCTTTGTTTATTTTAAACTGTACATCCATTGTAAACCTACTATTCTTTGCTATTCTTTTTGGTTGCTCATAATTAATCTTGTCGTGTTGATCCTGCTTGCTTCTATGTGTCATTCCTGTTTTCAGCTTGCTCTGTGTGACTTAATCAGATTTCCTTTTTCCATGCTATTAGAAATTTGGATCATCTTCTTCGCAATCTGGTGTTGTTTACTGTTAGAAATTTGTTTTATCTTCTTCACAATCTGGTCTGGTATACCAAACTCTGGTTGACCAAGACTGGATATTCTGTCTTTATTGACTACTTGCATTGGGTTTAAATTTGCAGTAAGTCAGCGTATGTAATATACAAGCTCAAGGAGATGGGAAAGGTATCAGAGAAAGATATTCTGCAGATATGTCAGCAGTTTGAGAGGCTAGACACCGGCAACTGTGGGAAGATTACACTTGCTGATCTCATGGAAAGCCACCCTTGATCAAGTCTTCTCATGGGCTACCAAACACGAGAAATCTCAGTGGATTGTAGATTAAACTGTTGAAGCGCTTGAAGGGTTAATCATGTTCAAGCTGCATACAGAAATATAACTCAATGAGTTATAGTGCCTGATCAGCTGGGTCCTACTATTCGTCATGGCTACCCAATCAGCTTGCCATCTCTGGAGTTCACGTGGGCAAATTTCCGCCCTCTTTCAACCAAGTCTAGAAACCAGTTTGGATATTTCAACTGCTTAGCTCCTAGCAGCCACAATGCTGGTTGTATATTGAGTGACGGGGGGTGGACAACTGAGCTGATTGGAGTATAATGCAATTTTTCTAGTGTAGACCTGTTGTATTAATTCTTTTTGAGATGCCAAGAGACGAAGAGGTTCAGTAATGATTTGGGGTCTTCATCAAATGTGAATATTTGTTGTTGAATGAGTAAAGGTGGGGCTCCTACTCTCTCCCATCATCTGGGATAGTCTCCTTTGTGTTGTCTCAATAACAATTACAGTAGCAGCACTTTTATCCTGATTGAATCTGCATTCTGCAGCAAGTTTCTGCCCGTGTGTTTGTGTGCTTTCTTATGTGTCAAGGAGGCGTAGGGGGCAGTGACAAGCTCCCTATATCGTTTGTCAAGGTGGATATCAAGCCATCCTGAAATTGAAAAAAAAAGAAATTGATGAAAAAAATATTTTACTGCTTAAACCGTAGTAAAATGTAAGAAGCTGCACCCTGCAACTGCTATGAAATCGCAACGTGAAATTGGCCACACCTTTTAGAAATTTAATGTGGATCTTTTGTGATCTACTTTACCATAGAACAGAAATTCGAATTGCAGTGAAAATGGTGAAGGCGAGGTTTACTTTGTGTTCATAACTTGTTAGAAAGTTTACATTAAAAAAGCTCAATGGACTTCTTTACAATTTATTATCTCGTGCTACGATGAGGGTCACATAATAAAAAAATTTAACATGAAAAAAAAAGTTCATGCCACATCAACTGGTTAATATTATTATTAAATTAAATTTAGTAGATTATCCATATAAAAATTATGAAAAAAAAAGTTCATGCCACATCAACTTGTTAATATTATTATTAAATTAAATTTAATAGATTATCCATATAAAAATTACTTTTATATGATATAGTTAGTATAGTGGGTTCAAAAACAACCCAAATAATTTGTAAAAATTATAGTTTAGATTTAAAAAAATTTAAGATAATGTTTTTTTATTTTAACACTAAGACAAAAACATATTTGATTGATTTACAACTTAATTTTCTAAACCTACAACCTGAATTATAAACTTTATTATGTTTAACAATTTTATTTATTTATTTTAACTATTTGTTACATAATAATATGATAATAAAAATAAATATTTATAAAATTACTTATCAATTAAATATTGGATGCTTGTTTGAAACTATAATAACTTTATAAAAAATAGCAAACTAAAATAAATTATAAATACTCATTTAAAATTAATATAATATTAAAAAATAGAATCCAAAGAAAAAAAAGAAAAAAATGGGAAAATAAAATATTTTTTAAAGGGTAAGTAATATATATCCAGCTTTGATTTCGGAATGCACAGTCTGTAGATGCTTTTACATCATACATATTTCTTGACTGTGAAAACTCCACTCCTGAAATCTCTTTCAAGTTCCCTTTCCGAGAGGTAAAAAGCTAGAATCATGAATCAGCATGAGCCCACAGGGAGGTGAGTGACAGCCTCGAGAGCACACCAGGTCGCACGCCCTTGATTACTTTCTTAATAATTCTCTACTTTTTTAAGAATCACAAGACGACCTTTTCAATTCAAGTATTGAGCTTGACTGGGATTGAGCTGATTTAGACTAATTAGAGGATTTTTTTTCCCCTTATGTTCACTCAAATGGAAAAAAAAATGAAAAGAAAGTAATTTTAAAAGGTATACCTTAATTAATCAGATTTTAAATTTATTTTTTAAAAATTATTTATTTGAATTTTATAAATTTTAGAGTTATTAAAAATTTATATAATTATTAATTTCAAGGCTCATAAAATTAGTCAAAATACGTGTAAGTTAAACCAAACATCCATATCAATTAAAAAAAATAAAAAAAAGCAAGGAGAAAAATGATATGTTAGGGCATGGTCGGGTCACCTTGTCCTATTGCAAATGGTGACATATGTTCATTGATTTAAATAAAATCTTTGTTAATCTGACTTTAATTAACGAGTTAGAATGAGTCAAAAGTAGTTTTGACAAAGGAAAGAATCTAACCATTTGAAAACCTTTCACATTTGATCTTCAAGATAGCTTCAGAAACTTAAGAGTAATAGTTTTGATCGGTAATTTTAACTTTTGATTCAAGTCCGTATAAAAATAAAATACACATTAAAGAAAGAAAGAAAAACTATTTCTCCACAGAAATTTGCAAAAAAAAAAAAAAACAACTGTTTTCCTCTACTATTACTTGTTTCCATGAAGAAAGAGTTGAATAATTATTAAATAAAAAATAAACTAAAGCATTTCTAGTGTCTGACATATATAAAACACTTATTCACAAAACAAAAACTAAATAATAAAGCTTTAATTTCGAACATGATGGAAAAACCCTGGAGAAATGAAGAGCTTGGCAACTGCAATAAATGTGATTTTGGCTTCAAATTGGAGATTTAAAGGCTTCCAAGGTGAGTGTTTGATATTAGTCTAACGATAGCTTATGTACTGAATCTTTTAGGATATATTTTTTCTTCTTCTTCTATAGTTAAGACTTAGGGTTTTGTATTTGACTTATCTAGTTTTGTGCTTATTTATCATTATCTTATAAAAATATTGTTTTAGTCTACAAATCTCTTTTATTATTTAAAATCTAATGGGTGTGCGCTATTAATGGTTCATGCTTGAATTTTTTTATTTGTGTTATGTTATTAATCATTTATTTTTAATATTTTTAATTTTATTTTTAATGAATATTTAATTAAAAATACTTTCAATTTTTGTGTTGATAAATATTACATGATAAAGTTATTAATAAATATAATAATATTTATAATTATAACATTAGTAAATATTATTAAAAATTAATATTGATGATTCTATTATTTGAATATTAAATTAAAAACTTTCTTTTTCTTCAAAAAAACAACCATAAGGATATGTTACTCCTCTTAATATTCGAGACACTAGCTCTCTAAAGCCTATTTATTTCAAATATTTAAAATAAATAACAAAATATTTATTTTTATTTTATTTTTAAACGAGCATTAAACACATAGATAATAAAAAATGAGCTTTGGCGCCCGTCTAATATGTCTAGAACAATTCTACTTATATTTATTAGGCTTATACGAAGTAATGATGACCCAACTCAAATTCTTGCTCAAAATATAGGACATCGAACAATGAACACAAAAATTATTAGGAATATAACACAATAGACAAAAACATGATATATAATTTTTTGTTGTTTTCTTTTTACATGAAAATGCTTATATAAAAAAGCATATATGAAATGCAGCAAGCCAAAAATAAAAATCAAGCATACATACAAATTTCTCTCGTAATTATAAAGAAATATTCACATTAAAATTCTCAATTAAAAAATAACATCAATATTAAAAGTCATAATTAAAAAAAAACTTTTAAAAGCAACATCAACTCTTTAAACATATAAAAATTGCTAGTTAAAAAATAACATCAAAACACTAAAATTTTGCAATTAAAAAAAATATCAACACATTAAAAATTCACTTTGTGACCTTGAATAATTGTGTTGTAATTCCGATCCTCCTAATCTTATTATGGGTATTGATTTTGCTTAAACTCATAACGTACAATTTTTTTATCAAACTGTCATAACCTCTCCAATAACAAATAAACTGTATGTATAGGAACAACATCACATAAAACTTAATTATTATATCTTCTAATTAAAAATAAAACCATAACTTGTATATTTACCTTTACTTCACCATATTCATTTAATCATTGAAATATATAAAGCATAAGATGTTTTGTAGTATTCAAATTCAACTTATTAATAAGTATAGTGCTAACTACATTGGCATAACTTTCACATTCTATAACCATATTATATATCTTATTATTGATATGATATTTTGTATGAAAAATATTTTTATTTTGTTGAACAAAATCATCCTTCTTGACTTGAACATTAAATACTTGCCTGATCACAAGAGATTTACCCTTAACCAAATACCCTACATCATCATCACTAACATCCTTAAGTGGTGATATATTCTCATCATTGATATAGCTTTTGATTTTAACCTTCCAATGATCATAGAAGATCTTAATTATCTTGTTTGGATATTGAGAAGTTATGTAATATATTCTTAAATATAAATAACATTTAACATCATGATTATTGACATATATAAAACACTTATTCACAAAATAAAAACTAAATAAAATGAAGAGCTGCAATGAATGTGATTTTGGCTTTAAATTGGAGATTTAAAGGCTTCCAAGGTGAGTGTTTGATATTAGTCTAACGATAGCTTATGTACTGAATCTTTTAGGATATATTTTTTCTTCTTCTTCTATAGTTAAGACTTAGGGTTTTGTATTTGACTTATCTAGTTTTGTGCTTATTTATCATTATCTTATAAAAATATTGTTTTAGTCTACAAATCTCTTTTATTATTTAAAATCTAATGGGTGTGCGCTATTAATGGTTCATGCTTGAATTTTTTTATTGTGTTATGTTATCAATGATTTATTTATAATATTTTTAATTTTATTTTTAATGAATATTTATTTAAAAACACTTTCAATTCTTGTGTCGATAAATATTACATGATAAAATTATTAATAAATATAATAATATTTACAATTATAACATTAGTAAATATTATTAAAAATTAATATTGATGATTCTATTATTTGAATATTAAATTAAAAACTTTCTTTAAAAAAAAAACTAGAAGGATACGTTACTCCTCTTAATATTCAAGACACTACTCTCTAAAGCCTATTTATCTCAAATATTAAAAATAAATAATAAAATATTTATTTTTTTTTATTTTTAAACGAGTATTGAACACATAAATGATAAAAAATGAGCTTTCACCCGCGTCTAATATGTCTAGAACAATTCTACTCATATTTATTAGGTTTATACGAAGTAATAATGACCCAACTCAAATTCTTTCTCAAAATATATGACATCAAACAATGAACACAAAAATTATTAGGAATATAACACAATGGACAAAAACATGATATATAATTTTTTGTTGTTTTTTTTTTACATGAAAATGCTTATAAAAAAAGCATATATGAAATGCAGCAAGCCAAAAATAAAAATCAAGCATACATACAAATTTCTCATAACTATAAAGAAATATTCACATTAAAATTCTCAATTAAAAAATAACATCAACATATTAAAATTCATAATTAAAAAAAAAATTAAAAACAACATCAACTCGTTAAACATATAAAAATTGCTAATTAAAAAATCACATCAAAACACTAAAATTTTGCAATTAAAAAAATATCAACACATTAAAAATTCACTTTGTGACCTTGAATAATTGTGTTGTAATTCTGATCCTCCTAATCTTATTATGGGTATTGATTTTGCTTAAACTCATAACGTACAACTTTTCTATCAAATTGTCATAACCTCTCCAATAACAAATAACTTGTATGTATAGAAACAACATCACATAAAACTTAATTATTATATTTCGTAATTAAAAATGAAACCATAACTTGTATATTTACCTTTACTTCACCATATTCATTTAATTATTGAAGTATATCAAGCATAAGATGTTTTGTAATATTCAAATTCAACTTATTGATAAGTATAGTGCTAACTACATTAGTATAACTTTCACCTTCTTGACTTGAACATTAAATACTTTCCTATCACAAGAGATTTACCCTTAACCAAATACCCTACATCATCATCACTAACATCCTTAAGTGGCGATATATTCTCATCATTCATATAGCTTTTGGTTTTAACCTTCCTATGATCATATAAAATCTTAACTATCTTGTTTGGATATTAAGAAGCTATGTAACATATTCTTAAATATAAGTAACATTTAACATCATGATTGTAAGGTGTTTGAATATCATATTTACCTTTAAAGTAAGTAGAGACTTCCTTTTCCCCCCTAAGTGGTTTAGTTTTAACTTTCATATTTAGTTTGGTTTGAGTAGCTCTATCCTCCTTTCAATTTAACCTTTATTTGAAAAAAAAAAAAAACTTCAATTTTAAACTTGTTATGAAATACCTTTTCTCTTGAGTTATTGCTCAACTTTTGTAGCCACAAGTAAAGTTGTTAAAAATGTATTTTTGACACGATATGAAAAATATAAAATAAACTTGAATCGTAAAAACAAATCATAAAATCGTAAAGAAGTTTTTTTCATACATAATTCAAGCACCTTGAAATACATGATTCAAATAAAAATTCATACATAATTCAAGTATCCTAAAATACATAGTCCAAATAAAATCTCATATATAATTTAAGTAACTTTTTATTAACTAACAATTAAAAAATTTTAAACAAATAATTTGCTGGTATGTCATATAAACTAAAATTAACTACATTGTCTTAAAGTTTCTTACTATTCCTAAGACATTCATTAATATTATTATCATCAATTTTTGTTAAAAAAAAAGGTACCATAATACATGTGTATACAAAACAATTCTTATAATCCATAAGCATGCATAAAGAACTTGCATAGATAAAGCAATAAGATGATAAGATTATATAATATGTAGGATTATGGCAATAAAAGCATGCATCCATACTAATTTTTTAGGGACATGAAGTAGAAATCACATCAGCATAATAATATTAAAAATCTTACACTAGTAGATATAAATATGACATGGGCATTTTTTTTAAAAAAAGTTAGAATTTGGTGTCTTGCTTCGTATGTGAAGCAAATATATCATCAAGATAATGAAAAGTAATTAGCTAAGAGTAACCCTGAAATATAATATACAGAAGCATTAAATGTTATCAAATATAAATAAAGAGCTGCAACATTATAGTTCATCACAACAATGATTTCCTTTTGATAACTTTAATCCACGTATACATGAATTAACTACATGATATATGAAAAGCCAAAGAAACAACAACCACTTTAAAAATAAGTTCAAGTTAGAAAATATAATAAAATTTGATTAAGCAAAATACACAAATAGAAATGGGGGTAAAAACATCTTTTGAATTAAAAAAATAAAATTTTAATATAAAAGTGTTATCCTATCCTGGTGAATATCATTCAAATATATCCCTAAAAAATCTCCAATGCAAACTATAGGTTTTGGATCTTAAACCTAGCAAACTCTATAGCATCCAAGGAAGTTTTGTAGGCATCAATAAGGCATCATATACAAATTGAATCTTTATGCCATTGAAAAGAAAATAGGCAAAATTTTCAAGTTGCTCAACCCCATGCCTTATAAAAATTTAGAATAAACTTATTATTTGAATGTTTCATGTTCCTGCAAAACTTACTACTTCACTAGCATAGGAATACCTCTATTAGTTGATTAGTATCATCAAAATCAATACCATAATCCTACAACCATATCAACTATCAATTCTTAAGAGTATAGAATGATTGCACATGTGATATAAATTTTAAAATTGAAGATCAAGGGGTAAGTAATTTCATGATTGAGGTTTCAAAACTTGGTACATTGATATACATTTCAAAAAAATTCATCACACAAGGTATTAAGAGTAATATATAGTAAGTTTGTGGATATTGCTTAAAAAGAAAATGGTGCAAACATGAAAAACACAAACAATGAGAAAAACTCAGCTAAAATAAAAGGAATCAATTTGAATACAACTACCTCTGCCCTTTTTTCTCATCACCAAGTTGAGAGCAAAGTTTTGCAACAAGCTTTTCATCTATGTTGTTGCATGCATAAACATTGATGGGAATCAATCATATATCAAGCAACATATGAAAAAAGAAAAATCAATTACTTACCTTTGAAACCTCAAAATATAAGATACCAATAGATCCTAGGAACAAAAACAAATAACAGGTGTTGCGTAAAAGAATCGCATGATTCAGAAATATACCCATAAAGGAAAGAAAAAGTTCTCACTATAAACTGAGGAAAAAGTAACAAAATTGGTATAATCGACATGACTCCCCGTCTCCACCCCTAATTTGTTTCCCAGCTATGAAAACTAATTTAGAAGCTCCATATACAAAAAAAAAAATCCTTAAAGTTACAAATCACTTACTAATAGATAGATTGTACAAAAGTGAAATCTAGAAATTAGTAAATGGTAAGTTATGGAGAGATGGAAATAGGCGAGATGGAACACTAGATCTGGATGATAAGTTACTTAAATATTGCAGAGATGATTTGTTTTGAATTTGAAAATTGAAAGTTTGGATTTTGGAACACTAGAACTAAAAAGACTTTGTGAAAGAGAGACGGTTGGCGCTAGAAAGCTAAGTTTTTTACTTTTTGATGCAGTTATTGCAGTGTAGTAAGCAGTATATATATTCCTTTTAAACACGTAAAACAGGGTGCAAAATCATAATTTTACATGATTTCAACCCATTTTAGCATTTTCATACAATTTTACTATGATTTTATGGCTTTTCAAGTTTCCAAGCTAATTTAACACGTGCATTTATTGACTCGTAACTGCACCAAAAAATAAAAAATCTTGGCTATATGCATTATGTCTTCTAAATCTACATGGTGGTGTAACTCTAAAACATTTGTTATTTTTTAAACCATCAAAGAATTTATTCATGTCAGCTTTTATATCTTCCATTATATTCATCCAAATCATAGATATCTCAATCTTTTTATGGTAGTCCTCTATATTTTTAGAACCTTGAGTTAAGTTTTGGAATTTCTAATACAACTTCCAATAATAATGATTAAGAACAAATCTTTTTATCATGATTGCTTTCATCTCATCCCAATAAAATAAGGTTGATCCCAGTAATTAATATCATAATTCGTAAATTAATTACAACTAATTCTACCCTTTTCTTCTTCGAATAATTGTGATAATCAACGACCAACTCTACTTTCTTCTCTCATTCTAATTAAGCTTATAGATGACTCCTTCCTTAGAAAACAAGCATCTTCATCTTAATACTCCTAAGATTTATGTCCAACCCATAACAAAACCCAAAATCTTTTTTAATTCCTTTATGGATGAAGTTTCCATGTTGTTGAAATCTCCCATTATTGAGATTTTATGCCAAATAAAGCAGGGTCAAAATCATCAACATCTTCATCCTTATTCTCATCAACAAACTCATCTATAGGTATGGTAACACATTTTTACAGCCTTCTAGTATTAGGAATTCTTTGGGATAACCCCTCTTCTAAACTAGCAATCGTGATCTCTTATCTATCTATTCTACCTTTTACTTTCCTAAATATCACATTCATCCTCTTAAACTATTGTTGCATGACTTGTTATACAAAGTGTTCTTCTTTTCCTTCTTAGGTGATGCACTTTTGAAAGACATTGTCAAATTTGAAAATTTTGTTGGTAAATAAAAATCTCCTCACACACTTTCTTATATACTTACCTAAAAAACATATCACTCTACTACTGTGTCACTCAAAATGTGATTTTTCATGATAATAGTGTAATGTTTTCGCCTTTCACTCCTCTTGCTCACCTTTTTAATTGTTTAAGGAATTAAACAAAAAACAATAAAAAAGTAGTTTGTAATGTTCAATTAATATATTTCAAGAAATATGACAATTAAGAAAACAAAAAAAAAATAAAGTTTAAGAATGACTTAATAAAACCCGAAACCAATGTGAACTTAAATAACTCAAAATCAATATCAAACAAATGAATACCCACTGATGAAGCAAAACTGATATGAATTAAAATTTCTTTGGACCCAAATCAACCTTTTTATAATCTCAATTTACAATAGAAACTATATATGCAAACTCTTTATTTTTTTAATCTATTTTGGTAATAGCTATAATTTTAAAAGAACTTTACCTCTTTTTTTTTTTAATAATTACCATAATTCAAGAATTGATAAACAAGAACAAAAAAATAGATTTTGAAATTAATAAAAAACAAAGACATGAAACATTTAAAGATAGATAGATAAAACTTGATTTTAGAACTAGGCTTTGATACCAATTAATATGAACCTGAAGGATATGAACTATCAAACCTATAATCAAGATTGAACATAACCCAATAAAGTTAAAATCAAGTTGAAAAAAATCCAACCTAATGGTTACCTAAATCAAATAACTGTAGTTATTGGATACAAACCACAACTTCTTAATCATTATTATCATGAAACTATAAAGTTAAACTTAGAAAAGAAACAGTAGGATCATGACCCAAATGCATACTATTTATCACTATTTAACTTATCAAATTATTCGATTTTTACTTTGTTATTTCAAGCAATGTTTTCCTCTTAATGTTTGTTGAGAGTGAAAAGGATATTATAGGGTTTAAAATGAGATTTTGAAGCAAAACTTCTTTCTTTTAAGGCTTATTGGGAGGAAAATAAATTTTGAGATTTCAAAAAGGATAGATAACAAGACTCTATCTTTTTAGATTTATCCAAATTAGAAAAAGAAGATTTTAGAATTCACAAAAAGGAATTGCCCCCTAACATCTACATGGTGTTTGAAAATTTAACCAATTTGAATGAATTTTTCATTATAAAATGTTAAATATTACTTTTATGAAAACATCCCTTGATTTCAAAATAATAATTCCCTTGATTTCAAAATAATAATTGGATATAAAAAATTTGAGATGGAATATTAATGTAACGATTAAACAATGATAATAACAAATGTCAAGGTTAGAGGTTCCACTAATGGTATATCAAACAAGTATAGTATAAACTCTTATTATTGAATTGGAAACCACACACAAAGGAGGTTCCAATCAGATTATATATTGTTAACATGATTACATTAGTCATCTTATTCAATTAATGCTAATACTTGTAAATCTCGTCAAGCATTCATGATTATAACTTATGTTAACAACAAATCAAGTTCCTTTCATAGCTCAGGTGTCGGTTATACCATACATTATGGGCTATGAAAGTGCCAAGCATTTGTTGTACCAAGTGTTATACAACATAAATCAAGATTAGTCATTTAACAAGCAAAGTATTAAAGAGTGAACAAGATAGCAAATATAAAACATGTTAGTATCAAACATTAAAGTCCATATTAAGTTTACATTATACTTATTCTTACACCATTAGTGTAACCTTTTCACCTTGACATAATTAACTTAGCTAGACATAATGAAAGAAAGCAAAATAGATAAACAAAATAAGAACATAAAAGTTAACTAAGTAAAGGAAAGGAAATGAAAGGCATAAACTTAATATTAATGAAAACAAAGCATAAAAAATACAAAGAGAGAAAGGAAGAGCATGATCTTGATCTGGAAATCAAGATGCCTAAATGCATGGCAAATGCCTCCTTTTATAGGCCAAAAATGGGAACTATTGATTTGATGACTAATTGATAAGTGGGTGACCAACTTTTGACTTGGTGACAATCCTTATCTTCTCTTGTCTGCCCAAAACGTCATTGATAACGTCAAAATTGGAGCCAGTTGTAAACATGAAAGTTGTAGGCAATTGTCTCAGCTTTCTTGTGTAAAAATTTCAGCTCATTTGGACTTCTAGAACTCCAGATATGGCCAAAATACCGAATAGTGCTCGGGCTGGAAGACAGATTCGGGCTTCTTTGTTGTTGCTACAATTTGGACTTGATAATGGCCTTTTTAGATCTTGGGCTCCATATGAAAGTTGTAGGCCTATGTCTTACCTTTCCATCCATATAAATTGGACCTAAATCTGAGATCTGTAGCTCCAGATATGACCCAATTACCGAACAGTGTTCCGGTTTGGATTGCACCGACATCTCTTTTCTAAGTTTGGCCATCTCTTTATCCTTGCAATTTAAGTTCTTCAAGTCATCAATCAATCCTTTCATTTATGTGATAGGCCTGCATTAAAAATAGACATTTACCATAAATTATAGGTATCTTATATTATTAGATACATTATTATAAAACATATTTTAGTTAAGGAGTTATTGATACTTCAAGTGCAAAATGATGATATAAAACCATGATAAAAATGCACTTTTAAGTACTAATCACACCCCCCAACCAGCTTATTACTAGTCCCTAGTAATCAAAGCGTTAAAATAGAAAACAAATTTGCAAATTTCACAAAGCAAGGTATTCATCATTTAACTTCCATTAGTCTATCCAGATAAACAAACTCTCATTAAATTTATATATCTGCTCAATACCTCTTAACAAGATATTAATAAACCTTTCTTTTGTGCTCAATGTATCAACACATAATTATGGGGCTTTTCTTGGAAGAAAACAAAATTTTTGTTCTAATGTTTAAGGTTAACTTCCTTGGGTTGGGATTACTATTTTTGTCTTTTTTTTTTTTTTTAACTCTATATACATATAATTTAAAAATATCATGCATCTTTAACCCATGTAATGAGCTTTCAGCTAATGACTCCCAGACCAGTTGGTCTTAGGGCATTAGGTGTTAAGACACCCCTACGAGCTTAGTAACTCGGGTCGCAGATACTGATATGTAGATAGTGCAATGTTTGATTCCTTTAAGCTTTTCTCCTCAACCCATGTAACAAGCGTTGGGCCAATAGCTCCCAAGTCAGTTGACTTTAGGGTATTAGGTGTTAAAACACCCCTTCGGGCTTAATTGCTTAGGTTAGGGAGGCTACGAAACCAAACTTATCTACATTTTTATTATCATCATTTTTTTTTCTTTTTTTCTTTTTTTTTTTTTTTTTTTTTTTTTTTTTTTTTTTTTTTTTTTTTTTTTTTTTTTTTTTCTTTTTAATTATATACAATCCCTTTCCCTTAGTTGTTACCTTTAACAAAAGAACATAAATAATGTAATAATCCAATATGCAACCCACAATCATATGTTAAAGTGTGTGTGTGTAAATTAAGGTTTAAAAATACATGTTAAATAAGTATATGAGCAGAATTAAGTGGTAACAATACGAGAGTTTGTAAACCTGAATATTTCAGGAAGTATTATAATAGACCTTGTTAAGAATGGTTACTAAGATGCGTCTCAAGAGTCACTTTAACAAAAGAACTCCTTTACTCTGCCATCCTAGTAACAACAATTATGCACATGCTTTATGAAATGAAAAACAATTTTTTTTTTATCAACTACTACCCTCTCCCCCCAACCAAAACGAGACATTGTCCTCAATGTTCTAAGGTAGAAAGATAGAGTATAGAAGATATCACCTGAAATAACGAACACTGACAAACCTGAAACACACTGAAACAAATATAAGAAACAACAAAACACAATAATAAAACCAAGCATGTGTATGTACAGGTAGTTGTGATTGTGGCTCCCATCTTCCCTTTGTTTTACGTCCAAGAACGGCTTAAACGCCCTCTATGGGTCGGGGATAGGCTTCCCATCCAGTTTTCTTAAAAACTGGCAAACAGGGTCTTTTTTAGTCAGATTCCCAAGACTAAGTCGATCATGTTCTTTATGAAATAGTGGCCATAAATCATGAATTGCACGATGCACATCTCCACTAGGATGCGTCTCAAGAGTCAATAGAAGATTATCTAAAGACTCCTTACTCAGGCCATCCTTAATGAATTGTATTTTATCTTCACGGTTTATAGATACCATTCCTAAAGAACGACATTGTGTATTACAAGTCCATCTAGCACATCGATGACAGACTTTCAGTTGTTTTGTACGACGTTTTTTTTGCAAAAGTGCTTTTATTTGTTCCAGGCATGTGAAATGAAGGAGTTAAAGGACTTACCTGATAATCGGACCTTTACTTCAATCAACCAGCGAATATCTTCAGGAATTCCATGATTCATTAACAATCTCAATCTTGCACATCTAGTACGGTAAATTTTTGTAATCGTATTCTGAAGTAGAGCGGGAAAATACTTTTTCAATTTTTCAAGATTAGTGTCCATTTTCAAATGAGAATTGGAAGAGAGATTCAAAGAATTGCACAAATATATACACAAATATCAGTAATTATGGGAAACTGAAAGAACCGACTTAAGTCACGGAGTACCGTTGTCCGCCATTTG
>NW_011500485.1:29362-142341 GCF_000495115.2 Populus euphratica
GACTTGGTGACAATCCTTCTCTTCTCTTGTCTGCCCAAAATGTTATTGATAACGTCAAAATTGCCACGAAAGTTGTAGGAAATTGTCTCAGCTTTCCTGTGTGAACAATTTAGCTCATTTCGACTACTAGAACTCCAGATATGGCCAAAATACTGAACAATGCTTGGGCTGGAGGACAGATTCGGGCTTCTTTATTTTGTAACCATTTGGACTTGAAAATGTCCTTTTTAGATCTTGGGCTCCATATAAAAGTTGTAGGCCTATGTCTTACCTTTCCATCCATATAAAGTAGACCTAAATCTAAGATCTATAGCTCTTATATGACCTAATTACCAAACAGTGTTCCAGTTTAGATTACACCGACATCTCTTTTCTAAGTTTGACCATCTCTTTATCCTTTCAATTTCAATTCTTAAATTCATCAATCAATCCTTTCATTTATGTGATAGGCCTGCATTTAAAATTAATATTTACCATAAATTAAAGGTATCTTATATTATTAGATATATTATTATAAAACATGCTTTAGTTACGGAGTTATTGATACTTCAAGTGCAAAATGATGATATAAAACCTTGATAAAAATGCACTTTTAAGTACTAATCACAACATAACTTAAAAAATGCAATAAAACTATAAAAAACAAAAATACAAAGATCAATATGACTTCACTTGTGAAGTATGAGTTTATATTTCCTAATAAACATGATATCTCGATTTACTTCATTAAAAGCCAACTTGAACTTCTTCATTTCACCCATTTTTTTTTATGAAATCAATTTTCTAATCCACTAATCATCAAGATAACATTATACCTTGGTTGTATTTCTTAACTAATTAAAAACCTCTTGTAATTATGTTATATTCACCTTTTTTTTGCCTTTAAATGATGATCATCCATGTTGAATCAACTTGTTAACCTGTTTTTTGAACCGTTGTGAATGATTAAGGAAATCACCTATCACTCCTACATGATACTCACACTTATAATTTTATGTACTATTTAGGAAAAGGTGTTAGATAGGCTCAATTGGTAGAGGTATTAGTTGATAACATACACAAAATGTTTATAAATATCAATAAGAAAAAAATGGAAAGGAATGCAATTGTTCATGACACTTTTGTTTCACATATTAGACCTTGTGTGTTTCAAAAATCATGATGTTCTAACTTAAAAAAAAAATAGAGAAGGTGTTTCAAATATTTGGCTTTTATGAAAGAATATAACATTTTACGTTGTTGAAAGAGGTGTTTCAATAGTAGAAATTTGATGTGTTTGATGATAAGAGAAATTTGAATGATGTGAGAGTTTTTAAGTGATATTCTTAAATGTTATTTACTTGTAGATTCTATCTAAATGAATTATCTTCAACAACTACAGATGGTGCTCTTATATATTTGATCTTTCCTTCTTATAGAACTGGTTTGACTCTTTTAGCTATAACCATCATATCTAATAATTGCATTGAAGTATTGCAAATCATATATTTGAAATAAAGAACCTTAAAAATATTCATAAAGATGGAGGTCATTTTCTATTTAGATAAAAGGGTATTGACTTGAGTGAGGATTCCTTGCTATGTTTGAGCATATTATTTGACAATTTGATTGGCTCTTTTCTCCATACTTTACAAGGTTATTTTATTAAGGACTAATTCTAAATTTAATTAGTACTATTTCACTAAAGCTTTGGCCAAATTACCCTACTTCTTGATTTTGATTCTATTTAAAATAGGTTTATCCAATCTCTTATGGAGATAATGCATCAATAATTTTCATGATGAATTGCCTTCACCATTTAGTATAATAGACCTTGGATGAGATTTAGGACATTGAGTTCCAGTAAAATTGTTGAATTATTATATCTTAAAGCCTTCAGGAATAACAACATTGAGTATTATACATGATACGGACCAGCTTGCTAACACAAAGGATGGTGAGAATAAAAAGCATTAGCACATGATCCTCTAGAGTTACTAATAGGGTAAAAAACAAGGTCAATGGTTGAAAAAATAAAAGAGACATTGATTTATTTAAGACATTTAGGCCATGACAAGTGTTCATACTTTAACAAAGGATGAACATACTTTAATTAATGTAATCAAGGAAAGACATGATAATAGGACTTAAATAAAATTTAAAATAAAAAAGAAAGGCAACAAACATTATATTTTGTTAAGTTATGGAGTATTTATAGAGCCAAACACAAGGCCGATAACATCCTTTTTGAAGGATACTTTTTGTGGCAAGCTTGCATTGAGTTTTGAGCTTTATTATTTTAATTATTATAAAACTTAATTTATTATGCTTGTGGTCTAATGTTAAAACCACTAAGTTTTAGGTTTTTGGTATTATAAATATCCTTTTGAAAAAGAGTGTAAATGTTTTAAACTTTGATGAATGAAATATATGTGTGTTTAAGAGTATTCTCCTACTTTAGTTCTTGAACAAACTAAATTAACTTATCGATGAACAACTATCTTCGTGGCACCATCCTATACTTCTCGTTTACGATTTGTTATTCATGAAGTGGGAGTTTCATATTCCAATAGTGTTAGTACTTAAGTTTAAGTTAATCTATGAGTCACACTTCCAAACCTAACTTCTTGGCTTTCCTAAAGTTATATCATTTTTATGTGGGTTACATAACCGCGCAATTACAAGGTTTGCATCAATTGGTATCAGAATAACCTTAACAGGACCACACAAACATGTCTTCTCAATGATTTTTAGTTGTTCTTTAATCAAATGATATCAACTTTAGGTAGCTTCTCAATTATACTCTAAAAGAGATAATTTGAGTTTGTAATTAATTTTTTTATAGTAGTGTTAGGTTCAAATTGGATGATTTAATAGAAGCTAGAAGTTTCTTGTTAACATGCAAACATCCTTTCAGTGAAAGAGTGATGTACTTTCAGGGTGATCTCAAAAGGCATCTCTATAAAATTAGAAAGTCTTGTTTTGAATTGTAGATTTATTTTATATTTTGAGAAGTTGATCTTATTAAAGCGATTTTACTTAGTCTACGCTCTTTCTTTATCTCCTATGGCTTGGTTTATTATACATGCTCGAGGAAAATTGAGCTTTCTAAATATGATTTAGATTTTTTCCCCTTCTCTAAAAACTCAAAAAATAACTTGAATAAATATAAATATTCAAAGAAATATAAATAATTGATTATCCATGGTGACTTTAAGAGAAATTGCTTTTATTGAAATGCAAGATATTTTACCATGACTTTTTCTTAAATGATGATTTTGTCTAATTTTATTGCAACTTGAGTCTAGTGGTAAGGCTTTTAAAGATTTGAGGTCAATGTGCTTTCTTATTGAATTGAAGTATCCTTTGGCCATTTCCATCTTTCAGCTAGACATGAGCAACTTCATCATGTGCCTTTTTTCCCCCCTGTTTGTACAATGGTTTTATGATAAATGATTAAATATATTAATACATTCATTTTTGAAATAAAAGCTAAAAATTTCATTCAATCAAAACTAATTGATTGAAAATATAAAAACAACTCATACATTAACCCGTATATTTTGAGAATAAAAACTAGAGATTTTAATTTATACAAAAATAGAAAAATATATACAAAATAATCCATTAATTCATCATACAAATTGACTCTTTTTTTCTTTCTAAATACTAATCATGAAATATTGTCAAGTAGATCTCTAGAGCTTGTGATGATTGAACTTTGTATAATTCTCTTATATTTTCTTTCTATAGGAGTTTATCAGCTTTGACGAGAGGGTCAAGATGTTTAGATCAGGTAGTTCACATTGAAATCCTCTATGTAGATAACCCCCCTATATTTTTCCAGTCTTTATAATCACGTCAGAACTATTTTAGAGTATACCTTACCATCTAAATTATCTTATCACTCATCTCCAAATATTTCATATACATCAGGTTTGCCGAGTGACATTATAGGAAGACATTGTGATGCCCTAAAATTTGACAAAATCAAATGATAATTTAAGCCTTAAACTCAAATAAAAATAAGGTAAATTTATTTTATGTGTATGTGTGTATACAAAACTTATCATATTGAAAAAATCTTAAAATTATGACTTATATCATTTAATTTCTATCAAAATTTCAACAAAGTCTCATCTATACCAGTCCCTTTACAATTCTTCTCTTCACCTTAAGACACTTGCATATCTCATCTCAACTAAGTTTATATTTATTTAACATCAAAAATTATAATTAAAGGCTCATGCCCTTCCATTCAGAATTCCAATTAAAATATCATATATAAATTTATCCACAATACTTTAAACAAATGTAAAATAACGTCTTATTAAAGATTCATTTACAACAAGTCAAACTCTAAACTCTCCAATCATAATTTTCAAAAATAACATTTTTATATAAAAGTAAGCACGCATACACATATAACTACTCATTTACATGACATAACTCAAAAATATGATTAAACACTTAATTATTACTTGAAAGAATTTAAACACCATTTCAAACAATCATAGCCAAAGATATTACATGCCAAAAAAACATATTTCATATAAATTCTTTGTTACAAAACAACTAAAAGTACTAGTAAAAATTTATCATATTATTCTAAAAAAGTCAATTACATTTCATAATCAACACAAAGTATGTTAAGATTAGGTACTTGCTCACTGTAAAAATAAGTTTCTTTTTTCCTTATATGAATTCTAATATTTCAATTACTTCTTGTCTTATACCAGCCCCTTCTTTTTATTAAAAATTCACATCCAACCCTTATCATTAATGTTTATCTATTACTTGATATTGGTTTTTGCCTTGAAAGCACATTAAACGAGCATTTGTATGTCCACCCATGCATAGACTTATCCATAATCTTACTCACTAGCTCTTATATAAGAAGGCTTACATGCTTAAACTATAAATGATAATCAAGTTATCATCACAAGTAAGGTTATTTTTTTTATTTAAAATCTTTCTTAAACATACGAGGAAACAATCTCTAAACCCAATAGTCCTTAAACATACGAGGAAACAATCTCTAAACGCAATAGTCCCTCCTCCAATTTTCAACCAAGGAGTAATAAAATTCAAGTTTTTATTCACCTTTATTTATTTATCCATTATAGGTTTAGGTTACACTAACTTTCATTCTATACTTGGGAACATTTACTTTATACCACCATATAACCAATTATGGCTAATGAGCATCATCATGCAACCTTAATATTTAATTGAATTATCCATTCTCACATATTTCTTTACTCATAAATAATCCCTCCTTTTTCATTTCACTTTAGATCCACCGGTGATAACTTTCATTTCGTCATGTTCGGGTTACCTATCATAACTTTTAATACACCATGTTAACTATCAAAATAACCTTTGTTCTATTATCTATCAAAATCCTGGATAACTTTTATACACACCCCTTATAGGCTGCTTAACCAAATTACTTGTTTCACTAAAATGAAATATCATAATCACCTTGTTTTATTCTAAAATATGATATCAAACATAGTGAGCTACCAAACAATCACCATTTTTACCTGTAATGGGCTATCGAATAACCTTTATTTTATCTTGCAAAGAGCTGTCATAGTAGCCACCATTCTATTCATATATGGGTTGTTAAAATGATCTCTCTTTTCTTTATCATTAGGTTTTATTGATAGGTTTCCATTCACTTTACTCTCGGTCGTTAACCCATCCACCATTCATACCACAATTTATTATCAAATAGTCACCATTTCCATCATCAATGGAATATCAAACTAGCCACCATTCACTCCATATAGGCCAATAAATAACCATTTCTCCTAGCATAAATAGACTACTAAATCAACCATTGTTTGTTACTGCAATCATAAAGCCTATCAACTTAATCCAATCTTATTTTCTTTCTTCACTATTACAAAAATTAAATCACATCATTTATCCTTGAACATCCAAATTCCAACCTGGCACCTTATTTTAATCTCATTCGATTATTTTCCATCGAAAACCTGTTTTCTCCATTAGATATAAAATATCCATTTGTAATTATTTCCTTGTCATCAACTTTTGATATGCAGTCTTTACAAACTATTGCGAGCTTCTCATCATTAATAGCCCTCCCTTGGTCTTATGGTTAACCATACAATCCCGATATCAGTAGACCTGATATCATCAGTCACCACTCTTATAGTTGACCAATCAAACAATCCTGATATCAGTAGACCTAATATAGTAAATCACCACTCTTATAGTATCAACTAATATCATTAGTCTTCACTCACGTGGATGACTAATCAATATCGATATCAGTGGAACCAATATCATTAGTCTCCAATCACATGGACTATTAATCAATGTCAATATCAATAGAATTGACACCATTAGCCTCCACTCACTTGGATGACCAATCAATTATTCTTAATAAGCTTTTCAATCTAATGCTTTCTTTTCTTTTCGTTACCTGCTTTATCTCCTTGCAAAGCTATAAAAAATTTAAACAAATAAAAGTTAGCTTGGAGTAGTTGAATCAACAATAATTAATAAGGTGACGAATGCCTACCTACTACTTATGAAGGTCCCACTCCTCATACCCTAGGTCTCATTCCAAAAGCTTATCTTGTAACAACAAAATTACAAATCAATTACTAATCCATTCATTTAATTTAGGAACCTACGGTTCATATTCAAACCATTTTTCATAAATCATTAAATATAACTTTACATTAGTTTACCATACCATTTTTCATAAATCATTAAACATAACTTTGCATTAGTTTACCATGCATGAAACACATTCAAGTCGAGAAACCATGGATTATCATGCATTCATCCATACCAAGACTGGATATGCTAAAATCATAGTGTACCTCATCCATCTACACATATCAAGCCATAATCAATCCTATTATAGCTATGCTTTTAATTCCTTGTTACATTATTACACATTTCTTGACTCCAACATTTATCTAAACCTATTAAATTTAACATTTCAAATTTAGATTAGAAATTAGCATATATTGGTCCCTTTTATGTTATTTAAAATTCATTTCAATCACACTTAGCCCAAAACACATCTTTAGGGTAAATACACATATTTTCCCTTTTTCCTTTCTAATTGAAGCATATATTGGTCCCTTTTATGTTATTTGAAATTCATTTCAATCACACTTAACCCAAAACACATCTTTAGGGTAAATACATATATTTTCCCTTTTTTCCTTTCTAATTAATACATTTCAAGTCAACCCATTTCTTCATTCAAATGAGAGTTTTATCCATAAAGGAAACATTTTTCCCTTTTCAATTTCTAACCCATACTCATCTATTCATGTCTTTCAACAATTTAATCTAATAATAAGAACTTCCATCTTTTTTCGAAATAAATGTTTCGGCCTAATAGGATCTCTCACCCCTAAGCATTTTTTTCATTTTTAATACATGTTTTCTTGCATATTCATCATTAATCAAAGTTATTTCCATGGTTTTAAGCAGCAACTTACTCAAGAATCTTCTTTCAAACCTTAAGCATCGTCACAACTTACTAACACCTTAACCACGTAAATTACCCATAATCACTATAATAATACACATTAATTACATTTAATTAACAAGCATTTGGGCAGTTGCACAAATTAAAAATAATTACTATTGTTGCTACCTGATTTTTGACCCATAGTTTGATAAATTAAAAAAAAAGAGAGAGAGAGAGAACATGTGGCAATAACATAAAGCATTAAGGTTAATATTAAGGACAAGAGAACATGTGGCAATAACATAGAGCATTAAGGTTAATATTAAGGAAATAATATGTCAAGAAAATAATTTCTAAATGATATATAATTATTATAATATAAAATACCATAGATATAAGAATTGATTCATACTGGTTATGGAAAATAATCAATACAATATATATAGGATTTGTTTGTGCTAGTTATAGAAGACAATCTCTGCAATAATTATTGCAATATTTATTTGAATAGCACTTGTAGAGATTTTCTATATAAGTGAATATCCAATAATATGCAAAAGAGGAGAAATTTTTTTACATGAAACATTTTTAAGGGAAAAAAAAACTTAAAGCAACACAAGAAAAAAAACCCTAAAGAATCCTTCATCTCTTTCAAGAGAGGCAAGGTTACCCTTATGCCATCGGGATTTGGGAGGCTTCCGAAACCAGAGGCCACGACCAATCTTTCCCCCATATTTAACAGACCTTCCCGTTCCCTCAATAGATCATGCCCTTCTTCCATCAATATCCACCATCTCCTCCCAGCCTCTTCATCATCCTTCTGCCCACTCTATCATTTCGACACTTCCCTCACAAACTAGAGGGTGCCTTATTAATTTCCTTTCTCCTCATAGCTCCTCTCTCGACCATTCCCATATCTTTCTTCTCCCAGGCCTAGCCACAGATATTCCCTCTCTCTCTAGAACCCAAGCCACACAAAAACTTTCAGCACCCGCGTAGACCTTCTCTACCTACCCACAGTGTCACTCTCCCAAACACGAGCCTCCCTTCTCCCTCACACAGGTGCTGACTCCCACCTCTTTTATCACAACAGTCGCCCACTAAACCTCTCTTAGCCTCCCAGTACTTTTATGTACTAATCACTATCTTTAGAGATCCTCCCTCATTTCAAAGGTTTATAATCATCTAGACTCAATCATGAAAAGAAATATATTATGATCATAAGTGACTTTCTTTTTATCACCCATATTTATATGTTGAAATGCACTTTGAATCAATGGGCTTTAAAGCAAATTGTCCTCTGTCAATCCAGGTAGCATGTATCCTTTTAATATTTATCTAAATGCACCCATATGATAACATATTTCAAGATCCATAACCATATTTCAAAGGATAAAGCAAGCTTTTAGATATGAAGATACCCCTAAAGTGTGGTGTTTCTCTCAAATGTTGTTGGAGTTCATTGAGTAATCCACTGACTTCTTAGGTAACATTACCCTCAGTTGAAATAATTGTGTCTATTCTTCTTCCTATCATCAAGAGGTATTTGTCATTAACAAATGTTGCTTATAACTTTGATGGGTTTCAATGAATCATCATTTGATTATATGTTTCTTTGCCCTTAGCTAATTTGAATGTTGCTTGTTTTCTTTTTCACGGTTCACTACATTGCCCCCTTAGATGCTCAACTTTAAAAGGACGACTTATAAGAAGTGTCAATGTCATTTATGCTAAAAAGTTTGCAAACTTAGTTGATGTTTTTTTAAAAAAAATATTTCTTGTTCTGGAATTAACTTGTAAATTTCAAGGATTATGTCCATTCAAGTCTAATTTTTATAATGAAATTAGAGAGATATTAGTTTTAAAAGCATTTTAAAAATTAAGCTTTTTTAGTCAAAAATCCAACACACGCCATTCAATGCATGTAGTTCTTTGATTATCTTGTAATTTGAAAATGTAAGTTGATCTATTGTAAGATTAAAATAATTTTTTTAGCTCTTATATGGTTCTTTATGTCAATTTTAATCTCCTATTTTGGGTATGTCATTTGATGATATATGATAAGGTGACCTTATATTGATTTTAACAGCAAGAGGCTCAAGTCAAGAGTCGAGACTTTATCAAGAAAGCTCTTCATGTTTTGAGAGTGTCATTTACTGGTTTAAATCGCTTACTTGATTAAAAAGAACTTTTAAAAGCACTTAATGCAAGCTATGGTTCATAGCTTAAGAAAAGAAAATTTGTAGGCTCAACAGGTGTTTGAAAGTTTCAAAGACCTAGGATCACCATCAATTACTCACTTCACTCATTTTCTTTTGCTATATTTGTAATGACATATAAGCATGTCATACAATTCATTAAAAAGTCATGTTTCTTAAAATTGGACATGAAACTCCATTTCCATTAATCATAATCAAGCAATGGCATATAACCATGCTTTATATTTTCTAATAAATTTCCATTAATCAAAATCAAGTAGTGGCAAACAACAAGGCCATACTGCTTTATAGAACTTTTCATCAATAAAAAACTTTCAATGTTATCCTTTCCATTAATCAAAATTAAATAGTGACATATAATCATGCCTCACCTCTTTATAAGACTTTTAATCAATTAAAAGCTTTTAATGTTATCATTCAAGGTCAAACATTGACATATAACCATGCCATTCCTTTCAACAGGTATTTTCACATCATTCAACCAATGGTTCAAGAAGTTCCATTCTTATCAATCATTGGCATATAATCATGACATTCTTTTCATTGTCAATCTCATGATACTCCTTCATCTTTTTGCTATCTCACGTTTCAATTTGAAAAAAAGGTCTAGGTTCATTACCAATCATTAGCCTCATCATTTCCTCATTTTTCTTTCATTATCTTGGTAAAAGAATGACATATAATATTGTCACAAATCACATTTTCATCTAAGAGATCAATATTCTCTTAACAGAGGCCATAAAACAACTTCAACTTTTTCTTTAATAAATAACCAATATAATCATTTGAAGAAATTAGAGGATTTATCATAGTGATGTGGGTTGTTTTCTTCATGAATGGTTGTTGGCTCTATCATTTCTATGATCGATGGTAGGTGATGGCACAATGTTGTTTGATGTTGTGACAGGTGTTTGGTAGTTGGTGCCATTGATTGCTGATGTAATTTACTTTTTGATAGTGAGAATGGAAGAGATAATGCGATGAATTTTTTTAGTTTTTGAAGAAAAGAAAAAGGGTTGGTGAGAAGAGAAGCAATTGTTATCTTAGCTTTTTTAAAGATAGATGGTGGTAGAGAAATAAGATTGTGGAATTTTTTTGTGAGAAGGATGGTAATGTAGAGATTTTTGGGCTAGGTTTCCTTTTGTGTGTGGAGAAAATAGTTTTTTTTTTTTGTATTTCTAGTGTATTTTTTTTTCTAGTAGCTTTCCATTTTTAATCCTTCCTTTTGGCCAAGATTTTTTTACTATTTATAGGCTAAGTTTTTTTTTTCTCTTCCTTTTTTTACTATTTATAGGCTAAGTTTTTTTTTTTTCTCTTTCTCTCAATTGCTTGGTCTCTAAGCAACTTGGTTTCACTTCAATCCCTCATTTTTTTATTTCGTGTTGAGGTCTGTGTCTTATTTTTTTATTTTAAAAAATAAAGTTACAAAATAAACATATATGTATCGAAAATATAATTTTAAAAAAATAATTAACAAGAAAAAAATAGTCCAAAGTCAAAAAATTAGTGTGAGTTATTTTTTTTTGTTTAATTTTTTTTTGTTTAATTTTTTTACTTACTTTGTTTAATTTTTTTTTGGGAGTTATGCCTTTTTTTCAACTTTTATGGAAATATTTTGAAAAACAATGGTAAAAAATGGTTTACGATAACCCCTTTGTATTTGATACATGGTTTATTTATAGGCTCTTCTCTATTTATTTTTATTTTTTTACTTACTTTTATCACTTATTTTTTTATCTTCTTTTTATTTTTTATTTTATTTCTATATCTCTTTATATCATAATTGTTTTTCAAAGAGGCCTAAACTAACTCTTGTTATTTATTTTGATCTCTATTTCTTTATTTTCCGAAACCGCCCCTTACTATTTTTGTTTATATTTTATATTTTTCTCAATTCTTTAATTTTCTTTAAAATATGTTTGAAAATGTAGAGTCAAAATGGATTATTAAAAACTTTATAAAAAATAAACAGAAGAAAAATTAAAACTCTAATTTCCATATTTTTTTTTAATCAAACCACCAGCCAAGTTAAAATAATTGGAGTTTTATATATCCAGCAATAACTACTAAAGAATAAAGAATAATAGCTTGAGTTCCTCCTTGTATAAATATTATACATACATGTAAGAAGATTGTCCCTCGGAGAAGATGACTGACGAAGGGTCCCCCTCAGGAAGCGGCTTTAATTAAGAAGATTACACCTTGCATGATAAATAATTAACCTTATTAATTTTTTAATTAGTACTTTCTTAAAAAATCAGATAAACATTAATTACTAAATACATAAAAATGCACCAATGACATCCAATTTAAATGATTAAAAATTTAATATTATTGTTGAAAAACCTTTGAAGACCTCGATCGGTCATTTTATTTCATTTTATTTTATATTATTTTATTTTCCTGAAAACGATAAGAGTATAATAAGTATTTAAGGAGCCGTGAAGGTAGACTAGGAATAGGGACTCTACGGATATGCAGGACGGAAAATGTTTCCTTATGTCAAGGCACCTCTTTTGCCTTTCTCAATGGAGCTGGTAGCATGTAAACTATTATTTGGTGATGTTTGTATTTATACTTTAAATGTATTTTTAAAAATATTTAAATTTTTTATTTTTATGCAGTGATTTTAAAAAAATCAAAAAATATTATTTTAATATATTTTTAAATAAAAAATATTTTATAAACGGGTTTAAAAGAGGTATCGGCAAGGAATGATTCAAACTCTCACACTCTTTTATATAATAGGAACTCGAATAAGTAAATGAACACACAGCCAAAACCTAAGCACCAAACCCCTTCTTCTTGATCACTTCATCTTCTTCTATTTCTTTATTCATGTCTAACGAACATAGAGACCTCTACTGCCACACTCCTTTCCAAGAGGATCGCCGTGGTGTCAAGCCTCTTTCCATTCTTGATTCATCAACTTATAACAGTCCTGGACAAGGGTTTGATCCTTCTCCATACATGAGCTTTAGTGAGTGCTTGCATGGATCCCTGGACTTTAATTCACTTGCAAAAGCCTATGGCCTGTCGCCTTCTTCATCTGAAGTATTTTCTTCCATAGAAGGCAATTCGAAGCCAGTGGAAGCTAGAGTTTTAGGTTGGGGTAATAGCACCGATCAAATTCCAGCCACCCCTAATTCTTCACTCTCTTTTTCTTCAAGTGAGGCCGGTGGTGATGAAGACTCGGGAAAGACCAAGAAAGAGACGCAACCTTCAAGGCCAGAGGATGGTGGAGAATGCTCTGATAAGAAAGAGTAGGTTTTTCGTCATGTAATTATTATATTGCACTTTCTTAATTAATCTTGACAATATTCTTTAAATAGAGATGGTGTAACTCTTGTTGTGAAAACTATACATGTCATCAGCAAGGCAAAGAAGAAAGCCGAGCAAAGGAAAAAAGAGCCGCGATTTGCCTTCATGACCAAGAGCGAGGTTGACCATCTCGAAGATGGATATAGATGGAGAAAATATGGACAGAAGGCTGTCAGGAACAGTTCATATCCAAGGTATGCCTCTAATTCTAACACCCAAAGCACAGCAAGTAAACTGAAACATACTAAATATTTGGCACTGACAAAATGCTTTTGCACTTACTGATGATTGCCAAAGTTAAGGTCAAAGAAGAACAAAGATGATACTGCTTGTTTCGTCCCTTCATATTTTCTTTTATATCTTCAATTTCATAAGATGAAAAGGGATCGGTAATTATAGACAACAAGTTTACATTTGTGTATATGTTTGATCTGCTGTGTTCATGTGTTAACTGAATTCCAAGAGCATTACAGCTAGCTAGCTACACATGATTGCCTGAATCTCTAAGAACACTACATCGTCACAAATTTAAGAGAGTTCCAGATCAAATTCAGAACAAATATTATTTGTATCAGGAACTATTACCGGTGTACTACTCAGAAATGCACTGTGAAGAAACGTGTAGAAAGGTCATTCCAGGATCCATCAATTGTGATTACAACGTACGAGGGCCAACATAATCATCCAATTCCAACAACAATTAGAGGAAGTGCTTCGGCCATGTTTTCACACTCTATGCTAACACCTGCACCCCTGGCAACTGGGCCTAGGCGCTTCCCAGCTCATCTTCAAGGATATAATCTTGTTCAAATGCCTGCTGCCACAAGCAACAAAAATTTGGGGGCATATCCACAAAACGTTAATCAAGTTCCTGACTATGGACTTTTGCAAGACATTGTTCCTTCCATGCTCTTTAGACAAGAGCCTTGAGAAGTCTGTCTCACTGCACCTGTGCTTTAATAATCTTACCTTCCTGACTTGTTAGGTAATTAATACTTCTTTTCTTCCTTATATACCTACTTCAAATAGTACAGATTTGAAGTGAATATATGTGCTTTCTTTATATTAGAGATTGATTTGATTGAGAAGATACAATATTGGGAAATGCTTTCATGTATGTTTTTCAAGAACCTAGCCTTAGGAGGATTGCACGTTATATTTTTCAAGAACCTTTCCATTACTTTTTTTTTTTTTGTATTATATATGGAGGTGTAATTGATCTTTTGAGAATGAAACAATTTCCTAGTCTTATTCTCATATAACATATAAATTGAATAATTTAATGCATAGAATACTGTTAATCTATTGATGGGTATATTTGTCTATGGAATAAATTATAACGCAGTCTCTATAGTTTATTAAATCTGATTAATACATTCTTGCAGTATAAAACTAATGCTTCTTGACCAATATTAAATATATTCCTTGATTTAATTTTTTCTCCTACACAAAATACTTTTTAATAATAATCGAAGGAATTTTATTACAGTACTTGCCATTTAGAATTAATATGGCCATTAAGAAAAATTACAAGTTCAGGAATGAAAGAAAATTACAAAGAAGGAAAGGCAAAATAAACATAAAAAAAAAGCAGAAGAGAAGACTACACAAATACACTAGAAGATATAAAAGCCATGCACCAAGTCTATTCATCATTGGACAGGATGTCTCCTCTAATTGTTTGTACAGCAACGAATTCAACCTGTATATGTAAATAATCTGTCATTACTCTTAATCCAGGCTGATAAACGCATCAGAGTAAGAACGAAGCATGGCTTCAAATCTGGTGATGTATTGTTGAAAACTTTATTATTTCTGGCCAATCAAAGACACCCAGGCAGCACTAAAAGAGAGAATTTCTCATGTCTGCGTTGAAAAGTTCCTTAAACATTGGTGAATGGAACAAAAAGTTGTCTAGTGTGTCCGAAACACACCAAGTAAAGCCCCACTAGGACAGAATTTTGCACCATAAACACCAGCAAAGGAACAATGAATCAACATGTGATCTAAAGTTCACAAAGTACTTCTTTTCTAGTCAAAATTCCCCATATGTCATCCCTACTTCTCTTTCTTCATTCTCTTCTCAAGACTTTTTTGGAAAAAAATTGACAAAACAACATGTAATTGATGGAGGGACTAAATTATTGGAATTGAATTTTGAGTTTTAAAACTAGAGGATTGATCAATCAGTTTTGTAAGCTATACAAACTATGTTATAATGAATGAACTGCTTCCTAGAACGTCTTTGGTAGCCTGTAGGCATGGGATCGATGCCAGGTGAGTAAGTCCATGTGGGGTTCCCCGAAAAACAAGAGAAAAGAGCAAATCTATGTGGGGTTCCCGGAAAAACAAGGAAAAAGAGCAAATCTATGTGGGGTTCCCGGATCTTTTATTATATAATAATATTTAAAATAAATCGGAATCATTAAGACTCGAAACTCCTTCGCTTTCAATGTTTTTCCAATAGTTATTGCAATTATTTGTGGATTCGATGGCAAATGCAATGCTTTTAGTTTTGACGAAGGGGCGACGCCATTGTAGGTGGGCACCTGATGGATTATAACCATGTGTTTTGAATGCCAAACAATTGCTGCTCGGTGGCCTAAATAATGTCTGAAAACGTTTAGAGAAAAGAAGCATCAGTATGACTGTCAGTGGTCAGCTTGGAATTTGTGGTTGAATGGACACTCCATGTGGGGTGAAGAAAAGCGAGAAAAGTTGACTGCAGCGACCGTTGAAATTTGAAGTTGGAATAGGAATCTAGGGCAAAAGCCTCTCCCAATAGGTTCATGAAGACAGGTCACTGCCTAACTTGGGCCACATATCTTGACCGGAAAAAATTGCCATAGAATCAGATGAAGAAATTGGCTCGGACCAAAAACTAGGGTGATTCTTGTTCCATTCTCAAGATTGCGTCTGTGTTTTATTTAAAACATAGATGTAACCTATTTAGTAAAAATAAAATATATTTTATTGTATATAGATCTCATGTTTTTTCGCGTTTGAGATACAAAAAAAGAAAAAACAGTAAAATGCTGCTTTGTGCATATTGTTCACGCTAATTTTAATTAGCGTGAACAGTGTATGTGAACAGTGCAATAGATTTGCACTGTTCACTTGCAAAATAATAAACAGTGCAGTGAATTGCATTGTTCACACACTTTTTTTTTAAAAATTGTTAATTTTATTAATATTTAAAAAAAAAAATTATTTAAAGTAAATTAAATTAATTTGTATTGTAATGTGAATAATATTTTTTTCCTGAAAAATTAGTATATAATGAATTAAATTCACTCACACTATAATATTAATTTTATACCTGATAATACTTTATCTAATTTTATTACACGCTCACAAAATTATAAAAACTGTAGTTCTTATCGGCTGAATTTTGTATGTAATGAAATTATAAATAGTTTAATGAAATAATAAAAAATATTTTATATCAAGTATTATTTATTTCATAATGTAATAGGAGTAGTTAATTCTATAATATTTAAATTTAAAACCATCAATATTAATATTAATATATATATATATATATATATATTAATATTAATATTGATGGTTTTAAATTTAAATATTATAGAATTAACTACTCCTATTACATTATGAAATAAATAATACTTGATATAAAATATTTTTTATTATTTCATTAAACTAATTATAATTTCATTGCATACAAAATTCAGCCGATAAAAACTATAGTTTTTATAATTTTTTGAGTGTGTAATAAAATCAGATAAAATATTATCAGGTATAAAATTGATATTACAATGCGAGTGAATTTAATTTACTTTATACTATTTTTTCGAGAAAAAAAATATTATTTACATCATAATGTAAGTGAATTTAATTTACTCTAAACTAGTTTTTAAAAAAAAAAATTGTTAAAAAAATTAACACATTGAAAAAAAAACTATGCACGTGAACAGTATAATTCATTGAACAATGTGCCTATCATAGGTTGAAATTCTCATAAAAAAATAGTATTTTACTACTTTTAAAAATTAAAAAAAGTGGTTCTTCCAAAAATTTATGAAGCTAAAATTGAAATTCAAGAATAATATTATAAATTTATGAAAACTCATATATTTCATATAATGTTTTTTTGAATGATTTGAGTTTTGTGCTTTAGAAAATAATATAGACTTTTTTTTTTAATATCTTTACAAAAACCTGAAAATAGGAAACTAGTACAAGTTCTAAGATAGAAGATATACGCAAGTGAGGTTCTGGCCTAGCGGTGGGAGGGGCTTGTCCCCTTCCTCCGCACTTGGGTTCGAACCTCACCATGCACGTCTGTCACCCCCGCGGTGCCTTACCTGCTCACTGGGCTTGCAGGATGTTCAGTGGGCCGTGGGGATTAGTCGTGGTGCGCGTAAGCTGGCCCGGACACCCCACGTAAATCAAAAAAAAAAAAAGATAGAAGATATACATTCTCTTTCTATTGAAATTAAGATTCCTTCTAAATGAACTTCTTTAATTAAAAATACTTTTCAAATTAAAAAAAGAACATAAAGATGTCATGTCTAGTAATCTTAGAAAGATCTTTGAGCAAAATAATTATACTAATAAATTATTTTAGCTTTTTAGGAACCAATTAACAAATATAGAAAATTTTTAGAATCATTCAGAGACTATCGCTTATCATGAAATTGTTGTTTTTTGAAGATCTATTTTCAAATTTTATAAGATTTCATTAGAACTCTCTAGAAAAAAAATTAAGAATCATCTTTTTTAATTAAGATCTCAGGTTGCTTTTAATTCTCTACTCATTATAGTAAAAATAGATATTTCATGTTTATCTTCTAATTAAGATAAAATTGAAATAAACAAAATCAAACAAGAGTAGCTATTTTTTTCTAAAATGCATTAACCAAGGCCTATAACCCTAAACATATTTTTTTGAAGAAAAACTCATAATTATCCAAAATAAATACAACTCCAACTATATTTATGAATACAACCTAGATGGATTAGTTGAGTATCATGTTATTGGTTTACTCTAGGAAATTATTATGGTATCTAATGCCTACAAAACCAAAACAAGTATTTATGGTAGAGATATAGTTCAATTACTTGTAGTTAGCTTTATAAATTAGTTAAAAGGATGGTGGGACAATCTGCTCGTCTAGTTTGACCATAATTCTTGTCACAGCGTGACGTGTGGAGTCAAGAACAGTGGATCTGCCTTTTGATAGTGTGTGTTGAAAAGAGGGTTTAAGTATAATTATAAAGTTATGATTATACGGTTCAAGAGTTCTCATCTGGTATTATAGTTACTAGAAAATATTTGGTTTGTAAGAGTCCGGGTAAGGGACTGGTTGTGTAAGGAAAAAACGCTTCACCTCAATGCAGTAGTGTGACACGACCAAAAGATTGTATTCTCCTAAGTGCAGTAGTGTCAAAATAATAAATAACCCAGCAAAACCGGGGTCAAACCATAGGAAAGTTAATTGTACAAATTATAAATAACAACAATACAATAATAATAGTAGTAGTAGTAGTAATAGTAGTAATAGAACAAGAACAAGAACAAGAAGAAGTTGATAAGAACTTTGATATGGAACATCAATGTAAGGATTAAACAATGATAATAACAAATGTCAAGATTAGAGGATCCACTAATGGTATTTCAAGCAAATATAATATAAACTCTTATTACTCAAATGGAAATTACACATAAAGGAGGTTCCAATCAGATTATAAATTGTTAACATGATTGCATTAGTTATCTTATTCGAATAACATTAATATTTATAAATGTTGTCAGGTATTTATGATTATAACTTATGTTAACTATAAATCAAGTTCCTTTCATAACACAAGTGTCGGTTATACCATACAATTTGTGCTATGAAAGTGTCAAGCATTTGTTGTACCAAGTGTTGTAAAACATAAATCTAAATTAGTCATTTAACAAGCAAAGTATTAAAGAGTGAACAAGATAACAAATATAAAACATATTAGTATCAAACATTAAAGTCCATGTTAAGTTTACACTATACTTATTATTACACTATTATTGTAACCTTTTCACCTTTACATAATAAACTTAGCTAAATATAATGAAAGAAAAAAATATAAATAAATAAGATAAGAACATAAATAAGATAAAAGTTAACTAAGTAAAGGAAAGGAATTGAAAGGAATAAACAAGATATTAATAAAAACAAAACTTAAGTATTACAAAAATAAAAGGAGAGAAAGCAAGAGCATGATTATGATTTGAAAAAGCAAGAGCATGATCATGATTTGAAAATGAAAATGCCTAAATGCATGGCAAATATCTTCTTTTATAGGCCAAAAATGGAAACTATTGATTTGATGACTAATTATTGAGTAGGTGGCCAACTCTTTACTTGATGACAATTTTTATCTCCTTGTTTACCAAAAACATCATTAATAACTTCAAAATTTGAACCAGACTTCCACACGAAAGTTCTAGAAAATTGTCTCAGCTTTCTAAAAAAAATTGAGGTATTTGGACTTCTATAACTCAAGATATAGGATGAACACTGAACAGTGTCTGGGTTACAAGACAGATTCAGACTTTTATATTGTTGCTAAGATTTGGACTTCTAAACAGCAAAATTAAGTTTTCCTTCCATTCCAATAAAAGTTGTAAACCTATGTCTTAACTTTCCACCAATATAAAGTAAACCTAAATCTGAGATTTATAGCTCCAGATATGACCCAAATATCGAACAGTGCTATAGTTTGGACTACACCAGCATCTCTTTTCTAAGTTTGGTCATCTCTTTGTCCTTTCAATTTTAGTATTTCAACTCATCAATCTATCTTTTTATTTATATGATAGACCTTTATTTAAGATGAACATTTACCATAAATTAAAGGTACCTTATGATATCAGATTTGTTATTATAAAATATGCTTTAGTTAAGGAAATATTGATACTATAAGTACAAAATGATGATATAAAATCTTGATAAAAATTTACTTTTAAGTATTAATCAATAAGTTGCTTTGTTGTTTGATTGTTATTGTAATTCACATTTCTGTCTATTAATCTTTTCTAAGGTTCAAGACAAATCTCTCTTTGTGAAAAAAGTCTTTACCTTATTTGATTAAAGCCTAATTATTTTAAGGCTAAAATTTTAGCATCGTATTTATTTTCTAAATATAACTTATCCCTAATGTTTCTAGAAAAATAATTGTTATGGTTGTTTTATATTTTGATCAAACCTTAATGAATAATCATAAATTGGTTATGATATTTATTTTTTGCATTTTTAAAACATGATAAAAATGTGATTTTATAGTTTTTAAAAATATACATGAAAAGTTTTTAGGATTTGACCGTATGCATAAAAAATAATATATTTTTTAAATGAAAATTTAATTTTTAAAGTTTGATTTTTTTTATTGTTTTTTAAGTTTAGGAGGGAACTAAGTATTTTTAATATTAGATATGTATCTTATAGTGTAAGTGTACAACATGAAATTATGCAAAATAGTTGGAAAAACATGTAAGGAACCCATAAATATTTTTAAAATGCCCTTTGAAAAATTTGAAATATTTTTAAATTTTTTTAATATTTAAATATTATTATTAAATATATTGGGTTGGGTTGAAATGGGTCAAACTTGATTGAGTTGGGTTGGGCCAATTGTCGACCCAACATCTTTTTTTAGGCTAAACTGGACCCTACTCAACCATCTAGGCTAGGCTAAAATAGGTCTAACCCAGCTTATAAGTTAATGATTTTGCAGAACATGAATCAATGTTCACGTTCTATATGTAACTAGAGATATTGCATGTTGTAAGGGGAATTGAGGGAAGGAAGAGGAAGGCTACCTGATGTAGAGGGGATGCGACTATCGTCACTAGTCTGACATGAGTAGGGTGAAGGTGTTGGTGGCTCATGGTGGGGTTAGAGAAAAACAACCATTGTTATAATGCAAAAAGAAAAAGCTCGTGACAAAGAGGGAGAAGCTTGTAGTGGCTATCTCTATCGCCAATGAGAAATGGGTTTACAAGGTTATTAAGTCGTCGTTAGTCACAGCATAGAGGAGGTTATGGTGGCTAATAAAGTGGCAAAGAAAGAGGAAAACATTAATGGCAGAAAAAGAATGGAGAAAAGGCTAAATTTTAGCCAACTTTGATCATTGATTTCTTCCCTCTCCATAAATGGAATCTACCTCTATTTATAGGGGGTGAAAGAGAGATAATTTATCTTTACTAGTGTCAAATATTGACTCTTGATTCAAACCGAAAGGATTACAATCGTTAGTTTAAAGTGACCATTATGAACTTCTTTGGGCTAACACCACGATCGATGTGGTATCAATCAGCTAGAAAGAACCATACTAAGGTGTGGTATCAATCAGCTAGAAAGAACCATTAGTATGTTCAAATATCAAGTCATCATGGTGGTGTATATTTTGTCAAATTTCATGAAAATATAAAGTATTAAATGCTCTGAAAAAATAGCTACCTGGCCAACGTTTTCGGGCAAAGGTGGAAGAAGATGAATAATATCATATGACACGTTGGTTGGTATGTCTTTTTTTTTTTTTACTATTCAAAATGGGACTTTTTAGGGTTTTAATTTAAGGGTTTGGTCAAAATTCAATTTAGTCTGCCAGCTTTTAATTTATTTCAATTGTATCCTTAATTGACCCTAAACTTTTAATTTTATATAATTTTGTCTCTGTTGAACTTCAATGTTAACCTTGAATTTCAATGACTTTTTCATTTTGGTCCTTAGTCTTGGATTTATGTAAATTTACCCTTAATTTACCATTAAACTTTCTAATCTTTTTAATTTCACCCCTGATTTCAATTAATTAAGTCTCAAGAGTCCGGTGTTTTTTTTTAAATGGTCATTGACAGTGAATTTTTTAATTTAACCTTTAATTGACCTTACACTTCTAATTTTCTTGCAATTTTACCCTTGACTTAAATCAATTGACTTTATAAAAAAATTAAATTGGTCTTATAAAATTTCAATCTTTTTAATTAAGCCCAAATTGGGCTCCCAAACTTAATTTTTCACTAATTAAGTCTGTAATAAAATTAATTTGATTCAGTTAAAGTATAATTAAGTCCTTGCATCTAATTAAATTCTTTAATTGGACTCAAATTAATTCTTAAACATAATTAAATTCTTAATTTAGCGCATGATTAAATTACATTGGCCTATTAAAAATTTAATTATGTTTTTGAGCTTAATTTTTATGGATATTCGTCTAAAAATCATTTAATTTGATCTTAAATGTACATTGTTTCTCTAGTTTTGGTGCAAAGCGGTATGATTAGACTCTTAATTTGTCCAAAATTTTATCTTGATTTTTTTGTATATTTGAAATCCTTCTAGGCCTACTTTGGCCAAAAATCAGTATTCTTTCTATTCTTTTTTTATTTTTTTATGGGGAAGGAAAAAAGGTAAAATTTTGAGGAATAACCCAAAATGGGTTATGACAGTACTAATTTTTAATTTGTAAGGATAGAATTTAAAGGAAATCGAATTTCAAATTACAAGAATTGTCACAGGTATGCGGCATCGCAACGATCGTCCACCATCTAGGAAAAATTGGAAATGTGGTGTATCTCTCGAAAATATGAAGAGACAAGGAATTCTTATGTCTCTTATCAGAGGAAAATTTGAATGGAAGTCACCACCTATTATTTTAATTACTAGAAATTCTAACTAGTCTCAGAGATCGGGTACGGAGACTGATTGCGTCAAGGGAAGGTATTAACACTCCAAATATGCTCTACCTAAGGTAGGCTGCATTGCTTTGTTTGATCAAACCTAACATCTTATTTTATGGTTTATAATTATTGGTCTGTCTAAGGTTCAAGACAAACCCTCCTCAATGAGGTTATTATAAAAAATTACGGTTAAACCTAACCGTCAAACCCTCCTCAATAAGGAGGTTATTATAAAAAATTACAGTTAAACCTAACCACTATTATCTGAAAAAGGAATTAAATATCCGAAATATGCATTATGTGTAATGTCATACCCCGGATACTAAGAGGCAAAACAAAATAAAATTTTTGTTGTTATTGAAATTTTGGCCAATGTTCTGTAGTCTTTAGTAAACTAGTTATTAAAGTCAAAATGCATGTTAAAACATTGTTTTTGATGTATGAAAAATACAAAATCAATTTTTTACATTGGATATGCACAAAAATATTTTTTTCTATTTTTAAAAGTTTTGATAAAAATTGAATATTTTAATACTGGGTTTATATTTTTATGGTGTATGTATTTGGAATAGGCCAGTGTGGCCCAACATACACCAAAATAGGCCAGCACTGGCCCAACATTATGATATAAAATATTGTCTGACATTAATCAAAATTGCATAAAATATATGAAAAAATTCTAAAAAATTCTAAAAAAAATATTTTTGAATTTTTTAAATAAAAAATAAATAAATAAATTGAACTGGGCTAGAAAGGTTAGGCCAGGTCTGGCCCATCTACTGTAGGCTAGAAGGGTTAGGCCAGGTCTAGGCTATACGACATCGTTTTGAGTTTTCCTTCTTTTTTTTGTAAACAGTGTATGAAACGGCAATGTTTTGGACAAAATGTGTTGTTTCATTTAAACAAAAAGGCAGCAAAAAACATATGAATTTTTATATTGGTCCTCAATTTGTAATTTATTCAATCAAGTTCTAAATTGCAATTTTAATTTAAAATCAATGCAATTATATCTTTGTAAAAAATCCAATAGCGACCCTATAGTTGGCCGCCTTTTTCACTTTGATTATTGGTCTTGATATTATGTAATTTGACCCTCAAATGAGCAATAAACTTCTAATTTTTTCAATTAGGCCCCTAACTGGTTTTAATTCCAAACTCTCTACTTACGCGCCTTTTTCATTTTAGTCCTTAGTTTCGGATTTCTTGAATTAAGTCTCTAATTGGCCATCACATTTTAATATTTATGCAATTAAACTCCTGATTTGACCAAATTAACTTCTAAAAACTATAATTTGACTTTAGAACTTTAATTTCTTCTAATTAAAGCCTAAATTGACTCAAAAATCAATTTTTCTTGCAATCAACCTCTCCATTAATTCAATTAAACCTTCAATAAAATTTAAATGAGTCCATATATATCTGATCTTGGATTTTTTTTTTACTCAAATTTAATTTTTTTTATCAATAGGGCTATCATTAGTCAATAAAATACTGCTACATTTTCATCTTTGTATTTGTTAACCTCTTAAACCAATTTTTACCCATTTTTTAGGCACGCTGACATCTTTTTTCCAATATTCATATTTTTGGTAATATTTTTTGATTTTTTTGTATTTTATTATTTTTCATGCGAGGGGCCCAAAAATGGATTGTGACAAGGATAAACTCATTCAAGATGTTGTTGCATCTTTAATTTTTGGTATATTTAAAGCCTTTATAAGTGATCCTTCACGGGTCAAAGATAAAAATCCAAAACTTTTATCAAACCTTAAATGTATAAAGATGAATGATTTTATGTGATATAAAGATAACCTTATGAATTTGATTTGCTAAAGAGAACATGGTATCTACCTTTTTAGAAAGAAAAAAATTTAGTTGGTCTTCCAAAAGTGTTAGGAGATAAAGTCCAAAATAAATACCAAAACCTTTCTAATGGAAAATTCATTTCCAATAAATGACTTATAGAGAGCTCATTAACTTTATCCATAAAGAAAGCCTTGAGATTTGTAATGATATTAAGGTCCAAAAATAGGTTAAAAGAGAGCAATTTTAGTTCAAAAAAGAATTAGGATTTTTTTATGCTCAATTTGATGATTATATTACTAAAGATAGCAATTTAAGAAAAAAAATTATTTAAACTACAAAACTAAAACTAAGTACAGATAGTTAGCTAGTAAGTCCAAACTTATCCATATTACAAAAACTATAAGCAATCCAAAAACATTTAGCAATAAAAAGTCTTTTAAACCATTTATTAATTGTCATGTTAAAATAAGGATTAATAAGATAGATTTAGATGATAATATTAAAGAAAAACTAGAGCTTTTGCTTTTTGGAGTGAAGTCTAGTTCTAGTAAGGGTCTGTGGAATCTTAAGATGAAAAAAGTCTTGAACTTGATGAAATTTATATTTTTTCTAATAAAGAAATCAATGTTTTAACTAGAGATCAGGAGTTGTTTTAAGAAATCATTGAAAAACTAGATAATTCTTATACAAAAATTTAATATTATAGTAAGTTTAATGAACAAATTAGACATCATAATTTAAACCCAAGAGTTCAAGCTAAACCTGTCTAAACCCTTTTATGATCTAAAGATATTTTTAAAAAGTTTGACTACCTAAAAGAGGTAACCTTTAAAGATCTCCCACATGAAGTTAACTTCCTAAAAAAAAGATTTAAATCTTAAACAAGAACAAAAGATAGTATATGATTTAATCTTGTTTTTAGTAATAACAAAAACCCTTATGTTAATTTTTCACAAAACTAACTAGCTATCCTTAAATAAAAAGGAAATATAAGGAATAAGCTTGAAGCATGTCTCTTAATAAAAGATTTGTTATTCCTATTAATGGAAATCCCAATCCAAAAATAACTAATTAAAATCATTATTATTGTTCATGAGGAATTTAGACTTGACACCATTTCTTCTTGTTTTTTTTATACCGATACTGATTTCAATTGTATTCTGGAATAATTAATCCCTATCATAATCCAAATGTCGACCTTTAATTTTTGTATATTGTTGAAAAAGAATAGAAAAATTCAAAAAAAAAATATGTTTTCAATAATTTTAGTTAATTTTAGTCATTTTGTTATTTTCTTCATTTTTATTTAATTTTTTATGTCAAAAAATCTTGAAAATAAAAATAAAAAAATAACTAGGGTTAAAAAATAAAAATAAAATATATAATTAGGGTTGAAATTGGACCAATAATTAAGTATCACAAACAAAAATGAAGTTTGGGATTTTTTGGGTCATAAATGAGGATTTGATTGAAGAGAAATTGAAGAAAAAGGATTTACTTTGGCTAAGATTAGAAAATTAAAGAGTTAATGATGAATTTGAAGCATTTGACCAAATTAAAAGGTCAATTAAGGAGTTATTTGAAAAGGGAAATCAAAATTGGAAGTTAGATTGATTAAAATGACACCATATTAAGGATCAAGGGTGAATTTGCAACAAATAGTTAAATCTAGAGGTCTAAGTTGATTCAAATAAAGGTAGAATTGAAAAAAAAAAGGTGATATAAAGCTGATTCAATTAAAATTAAAAAATTTAAAACCCAAGAATGTGATGGAAATGAGGACATGCTTGTCCTAAATTTTCAGTCCAAATCAAGCCATCTATTTTAATTTAGTCTAATTGATTCAATTGAGTCTGATTAAATTGATTTAATTCAATTCAATCTCAAATTAATTTCATTTCAGTCTATTTGTTTTCAATTGATTCAATTTAGTCCAATAATTAAATATATCTACTATTTCATTTTTTTTTATTTTCACGTGTATGAAATCATGATTGGCTCTAATCTCTCTCAATCCTATATTTTCAAACCCAGATTCAACAATCAAAGTTTCAAATTAATTTCTTCAAATCAATTAATCCTCTTGAATTTTTACAAAGTGTTTGGAAACACACGCTGATTTATATTTTTAAAATATTTATTTTTTAATTAAAAATTAATTTTTTATATATATTTTAGATTATTTTAATACGCTGCGTTAATCTCAAATAATTTATTTTTTAATTAAAAATTAATTTTTCATATATATTTTAGATTGTTTTAATATGCTGCGTTAATCTCAAATATTATTTTTTAAAAATAAAAAAATATTATTTTAATATTTTTTAATATAAAATTTTTTATAAAAATTAACTACCATATTATTTTAATATTTCCTTGAAATGGCCTCTCCCTTATAAACACCAGCACAGCACATAGAAGAGGGGGAGTTCTCATCCACTATACCTAGCAGCCGCCTGCATCAACATAAAGCCTTCCGAGGAATAAACCAGAGAAAAACAACACAAAGCCTCTCATTCACGGGGGAACCAGAGAAATTAACCAAAAATAGAAACAACCAAAAACAACCGTCACCATCAGCCCCCTGATTTCACCGTGGACCAGCCTCTTCAAACCAGTACCAACATCAGCACAATCAACGTAGAACCTCTTAAACACAGCGGAAGAAAACCAAGAACACAGCCTCTGATTCCAGGAAGGACAACACAGAGAGGAACCACGGGGGATGAACAACAGCCTGGGGAATTCCATAAAAACAAATAAACCAACGTCCAACCCAATCACCCTTCATCACCCCCCTTAACCGATCCTGCACTCTCGTCTTTTCACAGTCCAAAACCCAAAATATCCCTCGCAATTCCAGTTAGCAAACCAAATCAAACATTCTCCAAAAACCACCGTACACTCTCATATTGCCCGGCAAAAATTGACATCTTCCCAGAATCATCCGATCACTTCTTAGCCATAAACCACCAAGCACCACCACCCAATAAACTGAAACCAACTTCCTCAACGCCCCGCCTATCTTGTAAAACCCAGTTACAATATTATGATATTAGAAAAATGTTAAGAGGTTTAACCTCACGAATCAAAAGAAGATGAAGATTTATGAATTTAAATCGTAATTCTTAAGGAAAAAAACTGAGGATTTATGAATTTAAATCGTAATTCTTAAGAAAAAAACTAAGGGATATCTAATAAAAAAATATATATTTAAACTAAAGAGGCATGATTATAATTATGAGTACAAAGAAAATATAAATAGAAACTTAGCTTTTAAGTTCGCTAGCCATTCGAGGGATAAAAAAAGAAAATAATTAAAGCAAATTTATGAGAAATTCTTGCTAAAAAACAAAAATAAATAAATAAATAAATAGATTAAATAGGGGTTAGGAAGGGACCAAGCAAGGAATTTGAAAATTATCAAGGGTTGTTTGGTCAAGGGAGGCCAACTTTAAAGAAGAAGAGGAAGAGGCAAAAAGTGAGTAGAAACTTATTTTTCTTGTTCTTGTCTCAATTTAGTGTGCTTAAGAAATAAGGAATCTTGATTAGCAATAATTTTGATTTTTTAAGAAAAATTAGTGTATTTTACATATAAAAAATGTTGTATAAATTGTTTTTTAATGAATGAATGATTAAATATATTTTTTATGAGGTTAATAAGCATGAAAAATCATTAGGTATTACATAAATTAAAAAATAAATAGAAACTAAAAGCTAAACTGAAATCTCACGAACTATACAAACCAGTCAATCAATTAATATTACCAAATGATCTTGTCATTTAATTGATAAAAGGAACCATGAGTTTTGTTATTATCCAAATCGGTCAATCAAAGCAGTCGATCATTTATTCAATTGTTAGGAACCCTAATAAAAGCAATAATAATCATTCAATCGATTAGTTATGTCATTGTGATCTGGTCAACAATTCTAACTAACAATGAACTATTATTATTAAATTTGAAGCATATAGTTCCATAATGCAATGTTTAGCCAAGATGATGATAAGAAAGATCTAATTTTTTTATTAAATAGTTAAATATATCATGTGGACTTATGTTAGTTGATGTTAAATGATTAAAAAATTAATTGATTCAAGAGAAATTGGAATTAAAACCATGCATTCTTTTAAGGAAGGGGGTTTGATCAAGTATGTTAGGATAAGATGATTAATTATAGATGAATCGAATTTAAATTATATGAAAGATAGAATAATAATTATAAAATACCCCTGGGTATAAGAACAAAGTGATTAAAAATTAAAAATAAGACTTTTGAGATAAGAATTTTAAATTTAAAATAATTATGACTATAATGATACAGGAGAAACAATAGAAGCTACTTGGCAGACTAGGGTAGTCAAACGACAGCAGATTCCAAGTAAGAGCTTAACATCTCATTAACTATTAATTCTTCTTTTAAAAATCAATTATGACTATTATTTTCTTGATAACAATAAATTTTTTGGAGTTATTAACAATTAACAATTGTTATGTTGATGTAAAAACTTTTAATGGAAAACAAAATAATTGGCATTCAAATAAGATGTTGAATTGATTATGTAAATTCCTGATAAATTATAAATAAGATAATTGAGAAATATTATATGTAAACCCCCATTCTAAAAATTGATAAGTGAGTGTAATTATTAAATAAGATAAACATAGGAGCATGAAATATTAACTAATGGTAAAGTGCTTAAAATTCCAGATCAGATAAAAATATCATTTAAAGGAGAAAATTTGTAAATTTAAGGAGGATGATTTATAGAAAAATAAAAGGGAGTTTAAATAAACTAATACATGACCCTTTATGCCAGAAATGTTAATTGTCTATTCAAACCCTACTTACAATCGCACTTTTTGGACTAAAAGTAGTAAAAAAAACTCCAAGGAAAGGTTTATGATAATTATGAATTTAACTTGAGAACCTTGATGATTTAATTAAATCACGTAGGAGGCAAAATTCATATTTTGGCGAAAAATAATTTCAACTATCTAATTTTATAGTATTTATAATATCTCGCAATCTAATCATTGGATTAGGTTGATATTTTATTAGTAGTCTCCTAATATATTTTTATACCTTGGATTAAATGTTCATAAAAATTAGAGTCTAGTAAGGCCTTGCAAAAATATTAACAGACCTAGATGATCGTATTTCTTAAAAATTATATTTGATTTCTTTGTTGTGGGTGTCTAGTTTTGTTATCATATAACTAAATAAATAATTATTTTAAATTATTAAACCCAGCTGGGCCCATGAATCGTATTGTGAATTTTTGTGAGTTAACTAAAATTTTAGGTCGATTTAAGATGTCATTGTCTTATTATTAAAAAAAAATAATGTCATCTTGAATTTTTTTTTTTAAGTTAAACAACGTTTGCAACGGTCATTCAAGTTATCTTTAGACTTACTAAGTTGATCAAGACATATTGAGTCAACCCTCACATAATTTAATTTCAAATTTGGTTTAGACAAAGAATTAAATTAGGAGTTTCTAAGGGACAAGTTTAATGCACTATCAAAGAGTTCCCCATGACCACATCAAGCCTTAGATTAATTTTATTTTCTTGAGATACTCATATAAAAATTATCATAATGTTATATCTATGTATATATATACACTAAGAAACAAAATATTATGATAAAAAGATTTCAATAAAAATAAAAATAAAAATGAGTAGGTTAAGGAGTTATGGCTGGGAATATATATTACAGTTTTTTTTGTATGTATCTTATGGTTTCTTTTTTATTTTTATTAATTAAATGACTTAGAACAAAAGGCTAGATTTTTTTCTTAAAATTAAAGTTATTAGTGAGAAAAGGGAGACTTATACAAGCAAATCAATTTATTTTGATGGAATTTATATTATTATTCTTCTCATAAAAATATTAATTTAATATATTTGTGTCATTTATGAAAAGGGAGACTTAAAATTAGTTTCTTTTGATAGAATTTATATTATTTCTCTTCTCATAAATTAGTTTCTTATAATTGGATATAAAAAACTTTAATTGGCTCCCACACCATAAGATCGAATGTCTTGATCTTTATTATCTATTTCTCAATTTTACGACTTAGTCTTTAGTTAATATCAAGATCTCTCTTTAATATTTATTAGTGTATATAATTTTTAATTTATTTTATTAAATGTATGCATTAAATTTTGAGTTTATAATTAAAATATTTCTTGTTACTAGAAAACATGTTAGCAATGCCTTACACATTATTTTTTTTACATTAAAAAAATTTGGTAGACTAATTTTATGGGCTATTCTAGCATTTTTAATCTACTTGTTTTTTTTTTTGAATTAGCATTTAATTTATATAATATGAGAGGTATTATATATAATTATGAGAGATAAATTGGTCATTAGAGCCAAAAACAAATTTCTTTTACAGGTTATTACAAATGCAAACCTAGAAGCCATGAAAATGGCTTCTAAAGCTTTCATCTTCTCTAAAAAAATTGAGAAAATCAACTATGATTGAGAGCTTTAGGTGAGATTGAGCTACTCTTTGAGAGGAAACACATTAATGATAGGCACTTTAACAACCATATCTCTATTTTCAACTATTGATTGGGTTGCCCTTTGGGTTTATTGTTCTGTGCTATGTGTGATACATTTTAGCTGGAGGAATTCACAACATCTAGCTTTGTTTAGGAGATATAAATAGTGGAACATTTTGGAGAAAACACCTTTCTGCATAATCGTCGAATATTTTCTCTTTCAACCATTAGATTAGAATGAAATTGACCTTTCTGCATAATCGTCGAATGTTTTCTCTTTCAACCATTAGATTAGAATGAAATTGTGATAAATTGTTCTCCAAATATTCTTTAAATTCTAAACAACAAATATCAGAATCAAACACTTTGGCCATAAATGTTCTTCTTGAATAGTAGGTCATCAATTTTTAATGTCAATTCGATTCTGTTCCAATATAGAGTTATTTAATTGTTAAATTGATATAACATTTAGGTATGTTATGCTGAACATAATGAGGTATAACTTCATTGTTGGAATTGATGAAATATTGAATAAGGAGAGAATTTCAAGTAAATTTTATTCGTTAATATGATGATACTAGCATGAAATGTGTGATAATAAGGATAAATTCAAAAAATAAAGTTGAAATAAATCAATAGATATGTTGTGTTGCGGATGCCTATGAAAGATGTTAAGGAAAAATCAAAATTTTTGTTCAAATTTTGTGATAATATGTGTTAATGCAGTTTGAAAGTCTAAGTGAATATACTTGAGGTAAATTTTTAGTTGAATAAATGATCTTCATAATTGAGTTAATATGATCGGAAGTATAGGATTGAATAATTAGGTGAAATTTTATGCAATTATATATTAACTTGATGTATACGTGTGATAATCATGATATAGGATAATTGTCTGGCATGAGTATGAAATTAAAAAAGATTTTGATTAGATATATAAATTTCAAGTTTGAGTAAATTTATGATATTAAATGCTTATGGTGTAATGTAGAAGCTTTAAAAATTATAAAATAAGTAGTACTTTTAATTTAAATGGATACTTGGTATGTGGTAATTTATATCTAGAATGTGTAATAATAATAAGATTTTGATGATATTTAATAAAAAAATATCTAAAAAATATTCTTAATTAATCTAAGAATGAATTAAAATAATATATCTAATAATTTTTAAATAAAATATTTTTATATAATTTAAATCTAAATTGAAAACATTAAGAAAACAAGCTAAAACATGCAAGGTACACGGGTCTATCTAGCTCAACATGCCTGGCCCATTAAAAATCAACCTAGATGTTTTAACATTTTTTTCTTGTTTCTTAAAATAGTTGGACAATGCATCATCCATCTAATATTATATATATAAAAAAATTGTATAATAGATGACGCGTTATTTGTGTGCCTAGCTTTCGACCATCAGAAGAGGTAGATAAAATTGAGTTAGGATATTTTAGATCTAAAAAACTAAATTTTAATTTAGTTTCAACTAAAATGACCTAAAAAACATCTTTAGAACCTCAATAAACCAATAATCAACCAATAAAAACCCCAGGTAAGCTAAAAAACACAATTATACTTGGAAAAAAAAATTATCTTAGTTTTGATCTGTTATTTTCAACAATATAGAAGCTAAAAAAAAATCTCAATGATACTCTTTTATTTAAGAGGAACACATTGAGATCAAATTTGAGTTTTTTTTTTTTAATCAATGGCATCTCTTAAGAAGAATGTATGAAAGGGTAGATAATCTATCAAACTCAAATAATGATAAGGAGGATGATCTTTGTAATTAGAAAGATGATATTATAACATAAAGGATGACTTCGAGATAAAAAGGGATTAAGTGCATTGTTGTTCTGGGAAGTCAAGTAAATTATAAAGTATGATTGTATTGTATGGATTTTTGTATAGAAATTTTTATTATTATTGAAATAAATATAATAAAATGAATATAAAGATTAATTTAAATGACTTATATGGCATAACTTGGGACTGTTTTGGGGATATCTTTGTTTGGTTCCTAAAGGGGGGGAGCTATTATAAGAATATATGACATAAAAAAACAAATGGACAAAATTCACTAACAACATAAGCAATGATTGTTTAAAATTGTCAAAACATATGTATATGGTGTGTTTAATAATGTGTAAGTAGAATATATGTGACATGATTTGGAATTGTTTTTAGTGTTCATGTATGAAATTATAAAATATATATCTAATAACATGTTTGTTATATGATATAAATTGACTTGATATTTAATGTGACCTGAAAATAAATTGTAGTAGAATGATGTTTTATTGGCAAAGGTGGTGATCACGTGCTAGAATGTGACTGCCAACTATGTTGTTAAATACAAAAAGAATGAGAAATATTTTGAATAAAATTATAAAATTATGTGAGGAGAATCCAATTCAAACATGAGTATATAAAGAAAAAGAAATTTAATAATATTCTAATCATGTGATGCAATTGACCACTAAGATGAAAGATAAAGTAAACCTTTAAAATGTTTTTACCTAGTGGGGAGAAAATATGTTAATGACAGGGAAATGATGTGATATAATATGATAAGTTAAAAATAGTAATAATACAATTGAAATCAACTATAATAAGACAAGTTAGTTGTTAAATGACTAAGGGTATGAAGAAAAAGAATTTTAAATTGTTGTGTAAAAGTTGAATTATTAAAAAATATATGATATTATTTTTGTTTGTAAAAGAATGTGTCTTTGTAGTGTTTCTTTTTATATTGATAAAGTTGCTTGTTAGATATAGGTAGAAAAATTTATTTATTGGATGACATGATGGGTGAATAGAAATATACCTATATAAATTTGATGTGAAGGGCTCGAATAATGGATTTGTTGTAAATAGCGAAATTAAGAATTATTAAGTTAATGAATATGACATATGTACATGTTAATAAAAAAATGATTTGATTATCAAATTATAATTGATTTTAAATATTATATATTGACTCCTTAAGAAAGGTAAAAGTTATTATGAATATCATGTGACACGATCAAAGAGTTGATGTCTTATCCCAAGTGCAGGAGTGTCAAAGTAAAATAACCCGGCAAGACCGGGGTCGAACCACAGGGAGGTAAATTATATAAATTACAAATAAAGAAAAAGATTTAAAGAGAATAATAATAGAAAAGGAGTTGAAGAAAGTTTTGGGATGTGATATTGATGTAAGGATTAAACAATAACAAAACATATGTCAAGGTTATAGGATTCACTAATGGTATTTCAAATAAATATAATATAAACTCTTTTTATTACTGAATTAGAAACCACACACAAAGGAGGTTCTAATTGGATGATTTCTCGTTATTAGCTCATTATAAATTACTAACATGATCATATTAATTATCTTATATAAGTAATACCATACTTATAAATATCATCAAGCATTCATGTTGCTAGTTTATGTTAACAACAAATCAAGTTTCTATCATAATAACGATTTCGGCCGAAAACTATGAAAGATCAAGCATTTGATGTACCAAATATTATACAACACAAATCTAAATTAAACATTTAATAAGCAAGGTATTAAGAATTAGTAAGATAAAAAGATAAAACATGTTAATAACAATCTTTCTTGGATATAAACATTAAAGCTCATGTTGAGTTTATATTATACCTATTCTAACACCATTAGAAAAACCTTTTCACCTTGACATAATTAACTTAGCTAAACATTAAGAAGGAGAAAAACACAAATAAACAATATAAGAACATAAACATAATATAAGTTAACTAAGTATAGGAAAGGAAATGAAAGAGCATAAACAAGAGATTACTATAGCATAAAAGAAAACTTGAACATTACAAAGATGTAGAGAGAAAGCAAGAAGATAACTTTGATCTGAAAATTAATATGACTAAATACATGGACAATGCCTCCTTTTATAGGCTAAGTTTCAGAACTATTGATTGATTGAAGAATTGGTGGGCATCCATTGATTTGGTGGCTGGTTTTTGACATTAATGGCTGCTGGTTTTTTGATATTGTGGGCTGATTTTTGATATTGTTGGCTGGCCAAAACGTCATTGCTCACATCAGAATTATAGCCAACTGAATTGTGGAAGCTGTGGGCAATTGTCTCAGCTTTCCATAAAAAAAAACCAGAGCTCATTTGGACTTCTAGAACTCAAGATATGAGCCAAAAAACGAATAGTGCTTGAGCTGCAGGACAGCTTCCGACGTCTTCGTTGTTGCTAAGATTTGGGCTTGAAAACGGCAGAACTGAGTCTTTGACTTCATATGAAAGTTGTAGGTCTATGTCTTACCTTTCCATCGATATAAAATGGACCTAAATCTGATATCTACAGCTCCAGATATGATCAAATTACTGAACGGTGTTCGAGTTTGGAATGCACCAGCAACACTTTGCTAAGTTTGGCCTTCTTTTTATCCTTTCAATTTCAATCCTTAAACTCATCAATCAATCCTTTTATTTATGTGATAGACCTGCATTTAGGATGAACATTTACCATGAATTAAAGGTATATTATATTTTTAGACTTGCTAATATAAAACATGCTTTTGTTAGGGAATTTAATGATACTTTAGGTGCAATATGATGACATAAATCCTTAATGAGAATGCACTTTTAAGTACTAATCACACCCCCCAACCAGCTTATTACTAGTCCCTAGTAATCAAAGCATTAAAATAGAAAAATAATTTGCAAATACCACAAAGCAAGGCATTCATCATTTAACTTCTATTAATCTATCCAGATAAACAAACTCTCATTAAATTTATATATCTGCTTAATACCTCTTAAACAAGATATTAGTAAACCTTCTTTCGGTGCTCAATAAATCAAAACATAGCTATGGAGCTTTTCATGGAAGAAAACAAAATTTTTGTTCTAATGTTTAAAGTTAACTTCCTTGGGTTGGGATTGTTATCTTCTCTTTTTTTTTTCTTTTTTTTTTTTAAAAAAGCAAGAATTTATAGCACAATGTATCCTGAACCCATGTAACGAGCTTTCGGCTAATGACTCCCAGACCAGTTGGTCTTAGGGCATCAGGTGTTGAGACACCCCTACGAGCTTAGTAACTCGGGTTGCAAATACTGATATGTAGATAGTGCAATGTTTGATTCCTTTAAGCTTTCTCCTCAACCCATGTAACAAGCACTGGGCCAATAACTCCCAAGTCAGTTGACTTTAGGGTACTAGGTGTTCAAACACCCCTTCGGGCTTATTTGCTTAAGTCAAGGAGGCTACGAAACCAAACTTATCTACTTCGTTTTTTTTTTATTATTATTATTATTATTATTATTTTGTTTTTTTTTTTGTTTTTTTTTTTTTTTTGCATATGATATACTATCCCTTTCCCTTAGTTGTTACCTTTAACAAAAGAACACAAATAATGTAATAATCCAATGTGCAACCCACAATCATATGTTCGAGTGTGTGTGTGAAAATGAAGGTTTAGCAATACTTGTTAGATGAGCATATAAGCAGAATCTATAGATAACAATCCAAGAGTTTGTAAATCTGAATATTTCAAGAAGTATTATAATAGACCTTGTTAAGAATGTTTACTAAGATGCGTCTCAAGAGTCACTAAAGTTCCTCCGTTACTCTGCCATCCTAGTAACAATAGTTTTGCAAATAAAATAAAGTTACGTAATAATAATGTGTTTTTTTTTTTTTTAATATCAACTACTACCCTCTCCCCCCAACCAAAACGAGACATTGTCCTCAATGTTCTAAGCAAAAAGATAGAGTGTAGAAGATATCACCTGAAACAGCGACTATTGACAAACCTGAAACACACTAAAACAAATATAAGAAACAACAAAACACAAATATTATGCTATTAATAAAACCAAAAGACACAATTTTTCACAAACTAAGGCTCAAATCCAATTTAAGCTTTTTATGGCGTTTCATGTTTGACCAATTGAGTTGACTCATGGAGGGATCAATTACAGGGATGAAAGATTGTAGTTGGTCAATCAATTGTTCAGCAGTAGCAGCAGAGATTATGATTTGTCGTGCCGAAGATGTTAGAAATTCCTGTTCCATAGCTTGATCAAGAAAAGACAACAAATTATCATAAAAACCATTAACATTTAACAAACCCATAGGTTTATGGTGAATGTTCAGTTGGGCCCAAGAGGAAATATGAAAGATCTCTTCCAATGTACCTAGACCACCTGGTAAGGCAATGAAGGCATCGGCATGGTTAAACATTGTATTCATTCTATCAGACATTGTAGAGACCTGTAATTCCTCTCCAATTGTTTTTCCAATGATGTCCCCTTCGGCTAAAGCTTTAGGGACAACCCCTAAAACTTGACTGCCTCCTACAAATGCAGCTATTGAAACACCCCCCATTAACCCAAGACTGCCTCCCCCATAGACTAAATGAATCTTTCTCTCAGCTAGTACCCGACCAAGATGATTTGCTGATTCTAAAAATTCTTTTTCTTTCCCAGGACTAGATCCACCAAAAACACAAATAGTTTTTATTTTAGAAACAGAGGAACTCGCCATTTCTACACACTTCTATATATGCTGAATGAATGGGTTGAGTAGAAATGATGGGAAGGAAGAGAAGATTTTATAGATGAACAATTGAAAATGCAAAGCATACCACCTATATGTAGGCTAGCTGAAGTCTTACTCTCTCTCTCTTTCTTTTTTTTTTTATTTATTTATTTATTGGTATTATTTTATTATTATATATATATATATATAAAAATGTATGTACAAGCAGTTGTGATTGTGGCTCACAGCTTTCCCTTGGTTTTACGTCCAAGAACGGCTTAAACGCCCTCTATGGGTCGGGGATAGGCTTCCCATCCAGTTTTCTTAAAAACTGGCAAACAGGGTCTTTTTCAGTCAGATTCCCAAGACTAAGTCGATCATGTTCTTTATGAAAATGAGGCCATAAATCATGAATTGCATGATGCACATCTCCACTAGGATGCGTCTCAAGAGTTAATAGAAGATTATCTAAAGACTCCTTACTCAAGCCATCCTTAATGAATTGTATTTTATCTTCACGGTTTATAGATACCATTCCTAAAGAACGACATTTTGTATTACAAGTCCATCTGGCACATCGGTGACAGACTTTTAGTCGTTTTGCACGACGTTTCTTTGCAAAAGTGCTTTTACCTGTCCCAGGCATGTATGAAATAAAAGAGTTGGAAGACTCACCTGATAATCGGATCTTTGCTTCAATTATCCAGCGAATATCTTCAGGAATTCCATGGTTCATTAACAACCTCAATCTTTCACACCTAGCACGGTAAATTTTTGTAATCGCATTCTGAGGCAGAGCAGGAAAATACTTTTTCAATTTTTCAAGAGTGGTGTCCATTTTTTGTTTTGTTTTTAAAGAGAAGTCAAGAAGAGATGTAAAGAAAAGAGAAGGAACAAGGAATTGAACAAATATATATAGAGTTATCAATTATCATGGGAAACTGAAAGAACCGACTTAAGAGTCACGGAGTACCGTTATCCGCCATTTGACCGGGGTTGGAGAAAGACTAGCAAAACAAAAGTCACACCAAAAAGAAACACAAAAAAAAAAAAATATGAGAAAAAAAAAATAATCAACCTTCATATACAGGATCATTCAAACCAATGGATTCATTTTCACTAGGAAAATTATCAAAGTAAGCTTTCAAACGATGTCCATTGACCTTGAAAACATTACCATTCTTTGGATTCTCAATATCAAAGGCCCCATAAGGATATACATGTTTCACAACAAATGGACCGCTCCATCTTGATCTTAGCTTTCCAGGAAATAAATGGAGTCGAGAATTATAAAGCAAAACTTTTTGACCAACATCAAATGTTTTTCTCAAGATTCTTTTATCATGAAAGTCTTTGATTCTTGCTTTATGAATTTTTGAATTCTCATATGCATCATTTCTTATTTCTTCAAGCTCATTTATTTGTAACTTACGCAACTGACTCGCATCATCCAGGTTTGAATTGAAAGCTTTAATAGCCCAATAAGCTTTGTATTCAAGTTCCACAAGCAAATGACAAGGTTTTCCATACACCAACCTATAAGGTGACATACCTAATGATGTTTTAAAAGCAGTTCGATAGGCCCATAGTGCATCATTAAGTCTTAAAGACCAGTCCTTTCGATTAGGGTTCACTGTTTTTTCCAAGATTTGTTTGATCTCCCTATTAGCAAGTTCTACTTGTCCATTTGTCTGGGGGTGATAAGGGGTGGCAACTTTGTGTGTGATTCCATATTTCTTCATTAAAGACTCAAATGGCTTGTTACAGAAATGTGTTCCACCATCACTTATCATGGCCCGAGGGATTCCAAATCGACTCAAAATGTTTTCTTTCAAAAACTTAATGACTGTTTTATGATCATTGTTACGACTTGGAATTGCTTCTATCCATTTTGAAACATAGTCTACTGCGACTAATATGTACACAAAACCAAATGATGGAGGAAATGGACCCATAAAATCTATACCCCAACAGTCAAAGATTTCAACGACAAGAATAGTACTTAAAGGCATCATGTGACGTTTTGAAAGAGATCCTAACTTTTGACAATTTTCACAAGTCTTGCAGAATGCATGCGTGTCCTTAAACATGGTGGGCCAATAAAATCCACATTGTAAGATTTTTGCGGCTGTCTTTTTTGATGAAAAATGACCTCCACATGCCTCAGAATGACAAAATTTAATGACATTACTTACCTCATTGTCGGGAATGCATCTTCGAAATATTTGATCAGGACAATATTTGAATAAATAAGGGTCATCCCAATAAAAGTTCTTCACTTCGTTCAAGAACTTTCTTTTGTCTTGGGTGCCCCAATGCGCTGGCAAATGTCCTGAAACGAGAAAATTAACAATATTAGCAAACCAAGGCATTGTAGTGACAGAAAGTAAAGATTCATCAGGAAAGTAGTCATCGATTGGTGTGATGTCAGATTTCGAATCAGTTGCCAATCTTGACAAATGATCCGCGACAACATTTTCGGTGCCTTTCTTATCCTTGATTGTGATATCGAATTCTTGAAGTAACAAAATCCACCGCACCAATCTAGCTTTAGAATCCTTCTTGGAAAGAAGATATTTCAATGCTGCATGATCGCTAAAAACAATAACAGGTGAGCCAACAAGATAAGATCTGAATTTTTCACACGCAAATACTACAGCAAGTAATTCCTTTTCAGTGGTTGTGTAATTTATTTGAGCACTATTTAAAGTTTTACTTGCATAGTAAATGACATAGGGTTTCTTATCTTTTCTTTGTCTTAAAACAGCACCCACGGCATAATCACTAGCATCACACATTATTTCAAAAGGTAATGACCAATCAGGAGGTTGAATAACAGGAGCAGATGTAAGCAGGTTTTTAAGTTTAACAAAGGCTTCTTCACAATATTCAGTCCATTCAAAAACATTATCCTTTGTTAGAAGGTTACACAATGGCTTAGATATTATACTAAAATCTTTGATAAACCTTCTATAAAAACCAGCATGTCCTAAAAATGATCTAACATTTTTAACAGATTTTGGTGTTGGCAAGTTGGCAATTAACTCAATTTTAGATTTATCAACCTCAATTCCTATTGATGAAACAATGTGACCAAGTACAATGCCGTTTGTTACCATAAAATGACATTTTTCCCAATTCAACACAAGATTCTTTTCTTCACACCTGTTCAAAACCTTTTCCAAATTAGTTAAACAATTATCAAATGAATCACCAAAAACAGAAAAATCATCCATAAATATCTCAAGAAAACGTTCAACCATATCACTGAATATGCTAAGCATGCATCTTTGAAACGTGGCTGGTGCATTACATAATCCAAAAGGCATCCTTCGATATGCAAATGTACCAAATGGACATGTGAAAGTAGTTTTCTCTTGATCTTCAAATGCAATTTCAATTTGGTTGTAACCTGAATAACCATCTAGGAAACAATAAAATTCATGACCTGCAACTCTTTCTAGAATTTGATCCATGAAAGGTAAAGGAAAGTGATCTTTTCTAGTCATTGAATTAAGTTTCTTATAGTCAATGCACATACGCCAACCAGTAATAGTCCTCGTTGGAATTAACTCATTTTTCTCATTTGTTATCACAGTAACTCCAGACTTTTTAGGTACAACTTGGGTAGGACTTACCCATTTGCTGTCAGAAATAGGATAAATGATTCCATTATCTAGAAGTTTAATGACTTCATTCCTCACTACTTCTTTCATATTAGGATTAAGCCTTCGTTGCATTTCTCTAGAGGGTTTAGCATTTTCCTCCAAATAAATCTTGTGTGTGCAAATCAAAGGACTAATTCCTTTTATGTCAGCTATGGTCCATCCTAATGCATTTTTGTGCATTTTAAGAGTTTGTAATAACTTACCTTCTTGATGAACATTAAGTTTGGAAGAAATTATTACCGAAAAAGTTTCATTTTCTCCCAAAAATGAGTATTTGAGATTACATGGTAATGGCTTCAAATCGGGTTTTGGTGGTTGAACACTTGAAGGTATGGACCCAATTGATCGTGGTGGCAATTCCTCAATTTTTGGTCTCCAAATATTTGCCTTTGATTCTTCCTGAAAACAAACCATTTGCAAATCTTCAGATTCATTAAACTCAATTTCATTGGAAGAATTTTCAAATTGATCGTAAATTATTTTTTCAATAAAATCTACTTCCTGTAAATCATTATCATCTCCAGGTTGCTTGCAAATGTTAAAAACATTCATTTTTAATGTCATGTTTCCAAAAGATAACTTCATCACTCCATTCCTACAATTAATCAATGCATTAGAAGTTGCAAGAAATGGACGTCCTAAAATAACAGGAATTGAATTGCATGCTTCAACAGGTTGTGTATCCAAGACAATAAAATCCACAGGAAAGATGAATTTATCAACTTGTACTAACACATCTTCAACTATTCCTCTAGGCATTTTTATAGATCTATCAGCAAGTAAAAGAGTAACAGAAGTAGGTTTTAACTCACCGAGATTTAGACTTTGAAAAACCGAATATGGAAGTAAATTCACACTAGCTCCAAGATCAAGTAAAGCTCTGTCAATTTTATGTTCTCCAATAAAGCAAGAAATTGTAGGACAACCAGGGTCTTTATATTTCAAAGCATTATTATTTTGAAGAATGGCACTTACTTGTTCGGCTAAGAAGGCTTTCTTTTTCACATTCAATTTTCTCTTTACAGTGCATAGATCTTTCAAAAATTTAGCATAAGATGGTACCTGTTTAATAGCATCTAGCAAAGGTATATTAATCCTTACCTGTTTGAAAGTTTCAAAGATTTCAGAATTGTGATTGACTTTCCTTTGTTTGGTCATGGCATGAGGAAATGGAAGTGTTGGCGGAGAATCAGTCTCTTCTTTGCAATGATCGGGTTCAACCATTTCCTTACCCTTGGAGACTAACTCACCTTCTTTCTCACAAGGTTCAAGAATGGGTTTTTTAATAACCTTACCACTGCGGAGAGTAGTGACTGATTTGACTTGATCCAGATGTTGGCTTCCGGAATTGCTTGTACTTGAATTGTATTGCCCTTTGGGATTTTGCTGGGGTTGAGATGGAAACTTACCTTTCTCCTGAAAACTGAGAGCAGATGTGAACTTTGCAAGAGTATCTTTCAAATCAGCCATGGTTTGAGCATTTTGAGTGTTGATTGTCTCTTGCTTTTCAATGAATGCATGTAATGTTTCCTCAAGATTTCTTCTAGGAGGGGGAATATAAGGAGGTGCATATCCATGAGAATTTTGAAAATTATGTTGTGTTTGAAATGGTGGCTGTGAAGTTTGTGCATTATTGTTACCACTCTTCCAACTGAAATTTGGGTGATTTCTCCAACCAGGGTTGTACGTTTGTGAGTACGGGTTATGACTTGGTCTTTGGAAACTATTTAAAGCATTGGCTTGTTCATGGAGACATTCCTTAAAAGAAGGCAACGTGGGACAATCATTGGTTGAGTGTTCATTGGTTTCACAAATTTGACACACAATTTCTTGAACAGATTTTAATTGACCACTCTTTTTCAATTCTAGTGCCTCAAATTTTCTAGCTAAAGATGCAAATTTGGCTTGGAGGTCATGATCTTCCCTAAGGCTATACATGCCTCCATTAGATGTATGAGGTTGAGTTTTACCTGGTGCCTCACAAGTACCTGTGGTGTCCTAATTTTGAGCATTTTCAGCTAGCAAGTCTAAGTACTCCATTGCTTCATCAGGGTCTTTATTTTCAAAAGTTCCATTGCACATCAATTCCACCATTTGCCTATCTTTAGGTGTTAACCCTTCATAAAATTGTGAAACCAATCTCCATGTTTCAAAACCATGATGAGGACAGGTATTAAGCAAGTCTTTATATCTATCCCAACATTTATAAAATGTTTCTCCTGGTTTTTGAGTAAAAGTGGTGATTTGTCTTTTGAAAGAGTTTGTTCTATGAGAAGGGAAAAATTTCTTTAAAAACTGTTGTTGCATTTCATCCCAAGCATGAATGGATCCTGACCTAATATTTTGTAGCCATGTTTTAGCTTTATCTTTTAACGAAAAAGGAAAAAGCTTTAACCTGATGGTGTTTATGCTACAATTTAAGTCATTATAAGTGTTACAAACTTCTTCAAATTCTCTTAAGTGCAAGTATGGATTTTCTAATTCTAAGCCATGAAAAGTGGGTAAAAGTTGAATAATACCTGGCTTAAAATTAAAATGAGATGCATCAGGAGGAAAAACAATACATGATGGTGCACTTGTTCTTGTTGGATTCATATGATCTCTAAGTGTTCTAACACGATTATTCTCATTATTCTCATTATTCTCATTATGAATTGATTGATTATCTTCTTCGGCCATGTTTTCTGAAGAAAATGATGATTTTCTAGAAAGTCTACCACTTAATGTACGTGTCCAAACTCTCATGCAAATACAAAAGAAAAGAAAAGAAAAAAGAAAAAGAAAAAGAAAAAGAAAAAGAAACAACAATTAGAAAAACAAATAAAAGTGAAAATAAAATAAAATAAAATATTTAATTTATACAAGAACTTACCTCCCCGGCAACGGCGCCAAAAAACTTGACACGATCAAAGAGTTGATGTCTTATCCCAAGTGCAGGAGTGTCAAAGTAAAATAACCCGGCAAGACCGGGGTCGAACCACAGGGAGGTGAATTATATAAATTACAAATAAAGAAAAAGATTTGAAGAGAATAATAACAGAAAAGGAGTTGAAGAAAGTTTTGGGATGTGATATTGATGTAAGGATTAAACAATAACAAAACATATGTCAAGGTTATAGGATTCACTAATGGTATTTCAAATAAATATAATATAAACTCTTTTTATTACTCAACTAGAAACCACACACAAAGGAGGTCCTAATCGGATGATTTCTCGTTATTAGCTCATTATAAATTACTAACATGATCATATTAATTATCTTATCTAAGTAATACCATACTTATAAATATCATCAAGTATTCATGTTGCTAGTTTATGTTAACAACAAATCAAGTTTCTATCATAATAACGATTTCGGCCGAAAACTATGAAAGATCAAGCATTTGATGTACCAAATATTATACAACACAAATCTAAATTAAACATTTAATAAGCAAGGCATTAAGAATTAGTAAGATAAAAAGATAAAACATGTTAATAACAATCTTTCTTGGATATAAACATTTAAAGCTCATGTTGAGTTTATATTATACCTATTCTAACTCCATTAGAGAAACCTTTTCACCTTGACATAATTAACTTAGCTAAACATTAAAAAGGAGAAAAACATAAATAAGCAATATAAGAACATAAACATAATATAAGCTAACTAAGTATAGGAAAGGAAATGAAAGAGCATAAACAAGAGATTACTATAGCATGAAAGAAAACTTGAACATTACAAAGATGTAGAGAGAAAGCAAGAAGATAACTTTGATCTGAAAATTAATATGACTAAATACATGGACAATGCCTCCTTTTATAGGCTAAGTTTCAGAACTATTGATTGATTGAAGAATTGGTGGGCATCCATTGATTTGGTGGCTGGTTTTTGACATTAATGGCTGCTGGTTTTTTGATATTGTGGGCTGATTTTTGATATTGTTGGCTGGCCAAAACGTCATTGCTCACATTAGAATTATAGCCAACTGAATTGTGGAATCTGTGGGCAATTGTCTCAGCTTTCCATAAAAAAAAACCAGAGCTCATTTGGACTTCTAGAACTCAAGATATGAGCCAAAAACCGAATAGTGCTTGAGCTGCAGGACAGCTTCCGACGTCTTCGTTGTTGCTAAGATTTGGGCTTGAAAACGGCAGAACTGAGTCTTTGACTTCATATGAAAGTTGTAGGTCTATGTCTTACCTTTCCATCGATATAAAATGGACCTAAATCTGATATCTACAGCTCCAGATATGATCAAATTACTGAACGGTGTTCAAGTTTGGAATGCACCAGCAACACTTTGCTAAGTTTGGCCTTCTTTTTATCCTTTCAATTTCAATCCTTAAACTCATCAATCAATCCTTTTATTTATGTGATAGACCTGCATTTAGGATGAACATTTACCATGAATTAAAGGTATATTATATTTTTAGACTTGCTAATATAAAACATGCTTTTGTTAGGGAATTTAATGATACTTTAGGTGCAATATGATGACATAAATCCTTAATGAGAATGCATTTTTAAGTACTAATCATAAAACATTTAGCTCATTTGGACTTTTAGAACTTCAGATATGGGCCAAATACTAAACAGTGCTCGGGCTGGAAGATAGATTCTGACTTCTTTGTTGTTGCTATAATTTGAACTTGAAAATAGCCTTTTTAGATCTTGGGCTCCATATGAAAGTTGTAGGCCTATGTCTTACCTTTCCATCCATATAAAGTATACCTAAATATGAGATCTACAGCTCTGGATATGATCCAATTACTGAACAGTGTTCCGGTTTGGACTGCGCCGACATCTCTTTTCTAAGTTTGGCCATCTCTTTGTCCTTTCAATTTCAACTCTTAAATTCATCAATCAATCCTTTCATTTATATGATAGGCCTGTATTTGAAATGAACATTTACCATAAATTAAAGGTATCTTATATTATTAGATATATTATTATAAAACATGATTTAGTTAAGAAGTTATTGATACTTCAAGTGCAAAATGATGATATAAAACCTTGATAAAAATATACTTTTAAGTATCAATCACACCCCCCAACTAGCTTATTACTAGTCCCTAGTAATCAAAGCGTTAAAATAGAAAAATACTTTGCAAATTCCACAAAGCAAGGTAGTCATCCTTTAACTTCCATTAATCTATCTAGTTAAACAAACTCTCATTAAATTTATATACCTGCTCAATACCTTTTAACAAGATATTCATAAACCTTTCTTTTATGCTCAATGTTTCAACACATAATTATGGGGCTTTTCTTGGAAGAAAACAAAATTTTTGTTCTAACATTTAAGGTTAACTTCCTTGAGTTGGGATTATTATTTTTGTCTTTTTTTTTTTAATATATATACATATAATTTAAAACACCATGCATCTTTAACTCATGTAACGAGCTTTCAGCTAATGACTCCTAGACCAGTTGGTCTTAGAGCATTAGGTGTTAAGACACCCCTACGAGCTTAGCAACTCGGGTTGCAGATACTGATATGTAGATAGTGCAATGTTTGATTAAAAATACAGCTATTGACACACCTCCCATTAACCCAAGACTGCCTCCCGCATACACTAAATGAATCTTTCTCTCAGCTAGTACTTGACCAAGATGATTTGCTGATTCTAAACACTCCTTTTCTTTCCCAGGACTAGATCTACCGAAAACACAAATAGTTCTTATATGATGACCTGATTAACTTGCCATTTCTACACACTTTTGTATTTGTTGAATGTATGGGTTGAGTAGAAATGAAAGGAAGGAAGAGAGGATTTTATAGATGAGAAATAAAAAGGGCAATCATATCACCTATATATAGGCCAGCTGGAGTCTTACACACACACACACTCTCTCTCTCTCTCTCTATTTATTTATTTTTGAAAAAGCATGTTTATGTACAGGTAGTTGTGATTGTGGCTCATATCTTCCCTTGGTTTTATGTCCAAGAATGGCTTAAACGCCCTCTATGGGTCGGGGATAGGCTTCCCATCCAGTTTTCTTAAAAACTGGCAAACAAGGTCTTTTTTAGTCAGATTCCCGAGACTAAGTCGATTATGTTTTTTATGAAATAGTGGCCATAAATCATGAATTGCACGATGTATATCTCCACTAGGATGCGTCTCAAGAGTCAATAAAAGATTATCTAAAGACTCCATACTTAGGCCATCCTTAATGAATTGTATTTTATCTTCACGGTTTATAGATACCATTCCTAAAGAATGACATTATACATTACAATTCCATCTAGCACATCGATGACAAACTTTCAGTCATTTTGCACGACGTTTCTTTGCAAAAGTGTTTTTACCTGTTCCAGGCATGTGTGAAATGAAGGAGTTAGAGGACTCACATGATAATCGGACCTTTGCTTCAATCAACCAGTGAATATCTTCAGGAATTCCATGATTCATTAACAATCTCAATCTTACACATCTAGCACGATAAATTTTTGTAATCGCATTCTGAGGCAGAGTGGGAAAATATTTTTTCAATTTTTCAAAATTAGTGTCCATTTTCAAATGAGAATTGGAAGAGAGATTCAAAGAATTGCACAAATATATATACAGATATCAGTTATTGTGGGAAACTGAAAGAACCGACTTAAGTCACGGAGTACCGTTGTCCGCCATTTGACCGGGGTGAGAGAAACTAGCAAAAATCATTAAAAAAGAAACACAAAAATAATGTGAGAAAAATAAAATAATCAACCTTTATCTATAAGATCATTCAAACCAGTTGATTCATTTTCACTAGGAAAATTGTCAAAGTAAGCTTGCAAACGATATCCATTTTCCTTAAAAACATTGTCATTCATTGAATTCTCAATATCACAGGCTCCATAAGGATTGCTCCATCTTGATCTTAGCTCTCTAGGGAATGCATAGAGTTGAGAATTATAAAACAAAACTTTTTGACCAGTATCAACTTTTTGATAATTTTCACAAGTTTTGCAGAATTCATGCGTGTCTTTGAACATGGTGGACTAATAAAATCTATTTTGAAAAATAACTCCCACATGCATCAAAATGACAAAGTTTAATGACACTACTTACCTCATTGTCGGGAATGAATCTTTAAAATATTTGATCGGGATAATATTTGAATAAGTTAGGGTCATTATAATAAAAGTTCTTCATTTCGTTCAAAAACTTTTCTTTGTCTCGGGTACTCCAATCAGCTGGCAAATCTTCTAAAGCAAGAAAATTGATATTTTTATTATACCAAGGCATTGGACTAAGAGAAAGTAAGGATTCATCAGGAAAGTAATCATCGATCAGTGTGATGTTAGATGTCCAATTTGTTGTAACTGTTGACAAAAGATTCACATCAACATTTTCGGTGTGTTTTTCATCCGTGATTTCTTCCTCAGAATAAATCATTTGCAAATATTCAGATTCATCCAACTCATTTTTACTTAAAGTAGATTCAAGTTGATCATAAACTAATTCATTAATATGATTTACTTCTTGTAAATCATTATCATCTCCAGGTTGCTTGCAAATGTTGAAAATATTCATCTCCAATGTCATGTTTTCAAATGATAGCTTCATCAGTCCATTCCTACAATTAATCAATGCGTTAGAAGTTGCAAGAAACGGACGTCCTAAAATAACAGGAAATGAATTACATGCTTCAACAGGTTGTGTGTCCAAGACAATAAAATTCACAGGATAAATGAATTTATCGACTTGTACTAACACATCTTTAATTATTCCTCTAGGCACTTTTATAGATCTATCGGCAAGTAAAAGAGATATAGAAGTTGGTTTTAACTCACCTAGATTGAGACTCTAAAAAACTGAATATGGAAGTAAATTCACACTAGCACTGAGATCAAGTAAGGCTCTTTTAATTTTCTGCTCTCCAATAAAGCAAGAAATTATAGGACAACCAGGGTCTTTATATTTTAAAGTATTATTGTTCTAAAGAATAACACTTACTTGTTTGGCTAGAAGGGCTTTATTTTCCACATTCAGTTTCCTCTTCACAGTGTATAGATCTTTCAAAAATTTAGCATAAGAAGGAACCTGTTTAATAGCATCCAACAAAGGTATATTGATCCTTACCTGTTTGAAAGTTTCAAAGATTTCAGAGTTGTGATTGACTTTTCTTTGTTTGGTCATGACTTGAGGAAATGGAAGTGCTAGCGGAGAATCAGTCTTTTCTTTGCATTTTTCAGATTCAACCCCTTCCTTACCCTTAGAGATTGACTCATCATCTTTCTCATAAGGTTCAAGAGAGGGTTTTTCAATAACCTTACCACTGCGAAGAGTAGTGACTGATTTGACTTGATCCATGTGTTGGCTTCCAGAACTACTTGCATTTGCATTGTATTGCCCCCTGGGATTTTGTTGTGGTTGAGATGGAAACTTACCTTTCTTTTGGAAACTGAGAGCAGATATCAATTTTGCAAGAGTATCTTTAAAATCTGTCATGTTTTGAGTAAGTTGAGTATTGATTGTCTCTTGCTTTTCAATGAATGCATGCAATGTTTCCTCAAGATTTCTTCTAGGAGGTGGAGCATAAGGAGGTGCATATCCATGAGAATTTTGGAAATTATAGTGTGCTTGAAACGGTGGTTGTGAAGTTTGTGCATTGTTGTTCTCACTCTTCCAACTAAAATTTAGGTGATTTCTCTAACTAGGGTTGTATGTTTGTGAGTATGGGTTGTGGTTGGGCCTTTGAAAACTGTTTAAAGCATGAGCTTGTTCATGGAGACATTCCTTAAAAGAAGGGAAGGTTGGATAGTTATTGGTTAAGTGTTCATTTGTTTCACATATTTGACACACAATATTTTCAACAGATTTTAATTTACTACTCTTTTTCAATTCTAGTGCCTCGACTTTTCTAGCTAAAGATGCAAACTTGGCTTGGAGGTCATAATCTTCCCTAAGGTTGTACATACCTCCACTAGATGTATGAGGTTGAGTTTTACTCGGTGCCTCATATGTACCTGCGGTGCCATAATTTTGAGCATTTTCAGCTAATAAGTCTAAGTACTCCATTGCTTCATCAGGGTCTTTATCTTCAAAAGTTTCATTGCCCATCAATTCAATCTTTTGCTTATCCCTTCATAAAAATATGAAATCAATCTCCATGTTTCAAAACCATGATGAGGGCAAGTACTAAGCAAGTCTCGATACCTATCCCAACATTGGTAAAATGTTTCTCCTAGTTTTTGAGTGAAAGTGGTGATTTGTCTTTTGAAAGAGTTTGTTCTATGAGATGGAAAAAACTTTTTTAAAAATTATTGTTGTATTTCATCCCAAGCATGAATAGATCTTAGTCTCAAATTTTGTAGCCATGTTTTAGCTTTATCTTTTAATGAAAAAGGAAAAAGCTTTAATCTGATGGTGTTCATACTACAATTTAAATTATTATATGTGTTGCAGACCTCCTCAAATTTCCTTAAATGCAAGTATGGATTTTCCAATTCTAAGCCATGAAAAGAAGGTAAAAGTTGAATAATGTCTGGTTTAAAATTAAAATGAGATGCATCGGGAGAAAAAACTATGCATGATGGTGCACTTGTTCTTGTGGGATTCATGTGGTCTCTAAGTGTTCTAGCACGATTATTCTCATTATTCTCATTATGAAGTGATTGATTATCTTTTTCGGCCATATTTTCTGAAAATGATGAGGATACCCTACAAAGTCTACCACTTAATGTATGTGACCACACTCTCATGCACGTGTAGAAATAGAATAAAAGGAAGAAAAAAATAAAAGAAGAAGAAACAAGAGAAAAGAAACAAAGTTATATACAAGAAAAGTGAAAAGAGAAAATAAAATAAATATTATAATTTATACAAAACTTACCTCCCCGGCAACGACGCCAAAAACTTGACACGACTAAAAGATTGATGTCTTATCCCAAGTGCAGGAGTGTCGAAGTAATAAATAACCAGGCAAGACCGGGGTCGAACCACAGGGAGGTTAATTATACAAATTATAAATAATAATACAATAATAATAAAAATAACAACAACAACAATAATAATAGTAACAACAACAACAACAACAACAACAACAACAACAACAATAATAATAATAATAGTAGTAGTAATAATACAATAATAATAACAATAACAACAATAACAACAATAATAGTAATAACAGCAATAATAATAATAATAATAATAATAATAATAATAATAATAATAATAAAAAAGAGGGAGAAGAAGAAGAAGATGATGATGAGAACTTTGAGATGGAATATTAACGTAAAGATTTAACAACGATAACAATAAATATCAAGGTTAGAGGATTCATTAATGGCATGTCAAACAAGTATAATATAAACTCTAATTAGTCAATTGAAAACCACACACAAAGGAGGTTCCAATTAGATTATAGATTATTAACATGATTACATTAGTCATCTTATTTGATTAATAACTTGTAAATCTCATCAAGCACTCATGATTATAACTTATGTTAACAACAAATCAAGTTTCTTTCATAGCTGAGGTGTCGGTTATACCATACAGTATGAACTATGAAAGTGCCAAGCATTTATTGTACCAAGTGTTATACAACATAATTCAAGATTAGTCATTTAACAAGCAAAGTATTAAAGAGTGAACAAGATAACAAATATAAAACATGTTAGTATCAAACGTTAAAGTCCATATTAAGTTTACACTATCCTTATTCTTACACCATTAGTGTAACCTTTTCACCTTGACATAATAAACTTAGCTAGATATAATGAAAGAAAGAAAAATAAATAAACAAAATAAGAACATAAATAAGATAAAAGCTAACTAAGTAAATGAAAGGAAATGAAAGGCATAAACTTAATATTAATGAAAGCAAAGCATAAACATTACAAAAAATACAAAGAGAGAAAACAAGAGCATGATCTTGATCTGTAAACCAAGATTTCTAAATGCATGGCAAATGCCTCCTTTTATAGGCCAAAATTGGAAACTATTGATTTGATGACTAATTGATGAATGGGTGACCAACTCTTGACTTGGTGACAATCCTTATCTTCTCTTGTCTGCCCAAAAGTCATTGATAACGTCAAAATTGGAGCCACTTGAAAATATGAAAGTTGTAGAAAATTGTCTCAGCTTTCTTGTGTAAAAACATCAACTCATTTGGACTTCTAGAACTCTAGATATGGGCCAAATACTGAACAGTGCTTGGGCTGAAAGACAGGTTCAGACTTTTTTGTTGTTGCTATAATTTGGACTTGAATGGTCTTTTTAGATCCTAGGCTCCACATGAAAGTTGTAGGCCTATGTCTTACCTTTCCATCCATATAAAGTAGACCTAAATATGAGATCTACAACTCTAGATATGATCCAATTACTGAACAATGTTCTGGTTTGGACTGCACCGACATTTCTTTTCTAAGTTTGGCCATCTCTTTGTCCTTTCAATTTCAGTTTTTAAATTCATCAATCAATCCTTTCATTTATGTGATAGGCCTGCATTTGAAATGAACATTTACCATAAATTAAAGGTATCTTATATTATTAGAGATATTATTATAAAACATGCTTTAGTTAAGAAGTTATTGATACTTCAAGTGCAAAATGATGATATAAAACCTTGATAAAAATACACTTTTAAGTATCAATCACGTAGTGATATGTAAAATCAATATTTCTCAATAAATCGTTGAGTGGTTTTAAAAACAGTGAGCAATTTTTGTTCATGTGGAGGATTATTGGAAATTTATTCAAATAACATGATTTAAACAAATTATAGGTGAATAAAAAATTAATCCCAAAGAATCCTTGACTTTCTTGCTAAAAATAACCTTGGTTTTTCTTGTTTTTATTATTGCTATATGGTGGTTAATCAAAGGTTGATGATGGTGGGAATTAATTTTTATTAACTCTTCAACCTTTTTAGTTTTCAAAATTCACTATAAAAAAAATGAAGAAAAAGTTTCTAACTTAAAGTTTTGAGTTTTTAACATATTCTTCCTCACCTCATATTTTAATGTTTTTTTCCTCACTTTAAACTTTGATTTTCCACCCTAATCTGAAGTTTAGGTTCATCTTACTGAGATATATTTGAGTTTCATATTCTTTCATTCAAATATTTTGTTTAAGTATGCATCTAAACTAAGATGGTATTGTTGAAATCTTGGAAGAGATGTTATAAACATCCTAGCAAGGAATAAAGCTTTAAGGACATAATTCAACCTTGACAATATCAAATGTTTTATCACTTTAAAATGCTTGAACAAGTAAATACTTTTTTTTTTAATTTAAATATAGATATATTTTCATTACTAGTATGTTTGTTAGAGTTTTGAATTAATGTTGATTGCAAGTAAGGTTGTTTAAAAATAACCAAAAAAACATTAACTAATAAAACAAACCAAGAAAAGAAACCAAATTAACCAATTAGAAAATTAAAAGAACTTTCAGTTCAATTCAGTTTTGATTTTAAAAGTATGAAACTAATTGAATTGGATTGATTTAGTTTAAAGTTGAACCCTCAAAGCAAACCCAAGTATGAAAAACTAATTTTTCTGTGAAACTCTATTCCCCTAATTTTCTTTCCTCATGCAACCACCCTACCCTTCCCTCTTTATCTTTATTGTAATAGACTTAACAATACGATTTGATCAATGCTAAAAGATCCTAACATATGCTTTTAATTTGAGGTTTTCTTTTTTTTTATGAATTCTACCAAAATTTCAATAAAGTTTTGTTTGTATTTAGAACCTTTTCAATTCAAGGTTTACATTTATAGTTTGATGACTTTACTTAGCTTTCTCTAAAAATCCCTCCCGTCCTTTTTCTCTTTTCAATTCAAGGTTTACATTTATAGTTTGATGACTTTACTTAGCTTTCTCTAAAAATCCCTCCCGTCCTTTTTCTCTTTTCAATTCAAGGTTTACATTTATAGTTTGATGACTTTACTTAGCTTTCTCTAAAAATCCCTCCCGTCCTTTTTCTCTTTTCAATTCAAGGTTTACATTTATAGTTTGATGACTTTACTTAGCTTTCTCTAAAACTCCCTCCCTCCCTTTTTCTCTTTTCCTCTTATCTTTTAGTCAAGGGTAGTTGGTCATTTATAATTTTGCATGCTTTAATATGTTTTTTCTTTGATTATCCTTATTGTTAATATCAAATTATCCCTTTGCTTTTTCAAACTTTATCCAAATATTTGGTTTTCTATTTTTTCCACGTTAAAATATCAATTTTAACCTAATCAAACTAGTTCGGTTTGAATAGGTTTTTGATTTGATCCAAGTTATTTTTTTAAAAAATTATTATTTCTAATTTAGTTGATTTTTTATATCCAAACTAAACCGAACCAAGTCATAAACACTCTAGTTGCAAATTTAATTATATGGTTAAATTGTTTTTATTATATTTATGTTGAAAGCATGTTTTCATAAATTATATTTTTATATGCTTATAGTTTTAAATATGAATTAATTCTAGGTTTTTGCTGGATATTTTTTATTTAATGTGATAAAAACTAAATATATTTGCTCATTAATATAATATATATCTATAAACTTTGATTTACAGTAAAATACCATGAAGTTTTAGTTTATAGTTTGTAGTTTAAAGTTATAGCTATAATTGTAACGTAACGTAAGTGTAATGTATTATTAATTTAGAAGAAAGAATTGCACATTTTGAGTAACAGTTATTAAAGTAGCCCAAACAGGCACGAAGCCCAACTCACTGCCTTCCACAGCACGCCTGCATCTCCAGCCCCTTACTCTCCCAAGTCTTTAAGGACGGACAGCACTTCGCTGCTCTAAACCCATCGAGGAAGCGAGCTAACGAACACACAGTGAGAAAGATAAAAAGATGGCAAGGAGGCGGCTATTATTGATGTTAAAACCTTTTGATGTTTACCAATTTGGCCAATCAAATGGTGGCTCTTCCATCACCAATTCTCAGGTAACAACCATATGTACATTACAGTAGTAACACCACCACTTTTACTCTCTCTATTTTTTTTTACAGAATATTCAGAGCTCACTCACTATTCATGGTTTCTTCACTTCAACCCTCTTAAATATTAGCCATTTCTTTTTGGGTTCTTCTCCCTTGTCTCATTTTCATTTTTCTTTTCTGTTATAACATTTGGCTTAACCTTGATGAAGATACTCTGTTTGATAAAATGTCAAAGTTGATATTAGCGTTTTTTGGATTGTATTATTTTCATTGAGTTTGACATTTACTGCTCTTATTTAGCTATTATATCTGTAATAGTAGATGACTATAAATCAAAATACTTAATTTTTATGTTTCAATGGAAGAATTCTGTTCATTCTCAAATTTGATGGCAGCTTGCTAGAAATTTTGTTGGTCAAGGAATGTTTGAAGGAACCATTTGATCTAAATTCTCAGCCTCTTTTTTTTGGTCATTTTCTGTTTTTACTAATCATGTAAAGGTTTCTTCGATGTTTCTTCCTTAATTTTGTGTTGGAATTATTGCAGGCTTTTCGTTATCTAGATAACAGGCGTAAGGTTCACAAGGATGCTGTAAACTTCTGTCAGGATATTTTACGAAAGAAATCAAATATTGATTGGGAACCCATCTTACGTACAAATTTGTCACAACCAATTCGGAATTTTGATTTGGTTGTTACTGTTGGTGGTGATGGAACTCTTTTACAAGCAAGTCATTTCTTGGATGATTCAACTCCGGTTCTGGGAGTGAACTCAGATCCCACACAAGTCAAAGAGGTTAGTTTATTTGTCAGGCTGAGCTTAGAATTGTGTTCATTATGTCTGCAAGGATTTATTTAGATTCTCTTCTTTTTTCCCTTGATGTTAAGGTGTGTTCTGGATGTTCAATTACAGTATGCTCTTTGGTGTAGGTGGAGAAATTCAGTAATGAATTTGATGCTACTAGAAGCACTGGCTACCTGTGTGCAGCAACTGTCCAGAGTTTTGAACAAGTAAGAAATACCAACGGGGGTTAACGAATGGAAATTAAAGAAGCAGGCATAGACAATAAATGTGACTCTGATAATGTATAGGCTGTGATTATAAGTTTTGGGTATTGATTAAAGGACAACTTAGTAGCCATGTAATGTCCAGTTAAATACTAGCATTTGTGCTAACATGGATTGATCACTAGGCAATCCTGATCACTAGGCAATCCAGAAAGTGTATCCAAGACCTGAAACCTAACTTAATTTTACTAAACCATTTTTAAAAGAAGCATCCTGACTGGATTGCTAGTCATTAGAAGGCTTTCTCCTTGGAGAAGAGATTTAAACACACTTTCATCTTATAATTTGTAATCTTGAGATGGTTGTACTCTCATTTGAGTTTATGTGCCTGTACTGTTATCATTTTTTTATAGCATGTATTTTCTGGAATGGTGTCATCTGTTCTTATAATATGTATTACCTAAATTAGCAGAAATCACCAAATTCTTTTCATAGTAAGTAATTTCCTTTGTTCATCAATCATGTTGATTTTTCTCAGGTGCTAGATGATATCCTAGCTGGTCAGAAAGTCCCTTCTAATCTGTCGAGAATATCATTAAGTGTAAATTCACAACCGCTGTCTACTTATGCCCTCAATGACGTATTGATTGCAGACCCTTGCCCTGCGACAGTTTCACGTTTCTCATTCATGTAAAGATCTGGCATTGAGCATGCTTTGATTACAGCATAGTATGTTGATACGACCTATGTTGAACCTTTGTTCTTGTTGTCAGGATTCAGAGGGGTGGTGAATCGTGTGGCCCATTAGTGAACTGCCGATCAAGTGGTCTCAGAGTCTCAACTGCTGCTGGATCAACAGCTGCAATGCTCTCGGCAGGTGGATTTGTGATGCCTGTTTTATCCGAGGACCTTCAATATATGGTGAGAGAACCCATTTCACCTGGAGCTGCAATCAGGTTAATGCACGGGATAATTAAATCCGATCAGTCCATGAAGGCCTCATGGTTTTCCAAGAAGGGAGTAATATATATTGATGGTTCTCATGTTTTCCACTCTATCCAGCATGGGGATACCATTGAAATGTCTTCCAAGGCCCCGGGCTTGAAAGTTTTTTTGCCTCAAGATTAACACAGAGGACATGTGAACAGGGAGTGTAAATACCTGAAAGGACAGAAATTTTGCATGCATGATAGAGGTCTTGTAATTTTGTAGGGAAATTATATTTCTCTTATTGAGAAGTCAAAAACGCAGGATCTCCATTTTCCCTTGTGAACCCAAGCTTGTGCCGGCCCAGAGAATCAACTGTGGGAAAATTGTAACTCAAGGCCCTTGTATCAAGCAAGATGCTGTTCTCTGTTTTAAATCATGTACTCTAAATAACGACAATGAAGTGAAATTGCTTGAAAAATAGAAAAGAAATGGCATTGAAATACGTTTTTATTGACCAATTAGAATTGACTCTTAAGATTTGTAACTGCCTAAATGGTCCAGCCGTTCTTTCATAGCAGACAGGCACAAAAGTTGCAATTGGATCGAGAAATCCAGGCTCCGGAGGAAAATGCTAATATCATTTCAGTATTTCCTAGTAGAACCTGAATCCTCTGTTAAACTGGTCAGAGAAAGCAGAGGATGCTACTGTTACAAGAGCCACGCAAGAGCATCAAGAGTTGCTGAGGTTCAAACACGTGTGCCCCTTTAAGCTAGCGCTTTGACAACTTCTATGTACCCTTTTTAATTATATCAAACAAGAAATCCAACAGTATAATTGCTATTTCCATGTATCTGTTGGCATGGAAGCCAAAATCTACGCTTGCATGATATCAGGATTACAGTTTCTTGTTTGTGCCACGTCATCATTCTTCTCCTTCCCTTTTTTTTTTTCTTTGTTTTCTGGAAGACAGGAAAAGGAAAGGGAAGACAGAAAAAGCTTCTCAGGACTGTTCTGAAACCAAGCAGTCCGGCGAGTGCAGGTAAGCTGCACGCCTTGCCTTGTAGCCTACAGCCTGAAAAAGAAAATATAAAAGATAAATTAATCAGAAATATCAAATATCTAGCAATTTGAATCAAAATACAAAGATTGGGCTACGCTACTGCGAAGTCTGGTTAATGAACAGTCCACCACTTACGTGAACATCTGAGGGCGGCTACGTGAAAGTTGAGGGCGCTTTATCGGGGATAGTATCAAGTTCCTTAGCGTCATTGAGGGGTTGCCAGATCCAGCTCCAAAGGAAGGGACAGCACCAATTCTTCTATTTCCAACATCAACTGGCATGGCTGCCTGGTTTGCTGGTGAGCCACCACGGATTTCAAAGGGACCAGAATTCGAGCTGTTTTGTCTTGCCGGCCATATATCCTCCCGAGGCCCTGGAGTTGAGGGAGTGAAAACCGTCCAATCTGCATAAATTAAGTCAACTAATTTTGGAGATGCTTAACCAAAATGCATTATTAAAAGCTATAGCGTGACAATGACAAAGCAAACATTTCCATTGTTGCAAGCTTAACAAGGACTTTAATAATCAAGAAACATTTTAAGGCACCACAAGGAGCCTATGCTGTCCTATTGCCATTATAAAATGAAAATGATTACCTTTACGGATAGGGTCTCTGTTATCCATCATGGTAGCTGCAGGGTTTGAGAACAAATCAGGCTCATTTCTTGAAAAGAAATTGTTTGCTGGTTGGATGGCTGATCTTTTATTTGACTCGTACTCGCTCCTCAACTGATCATACATTTCATCAAGTTTCCTCTTCTGCCTAGTATAGAAAGTACCAGTGTTTATTACGATCCAGGCTTGCATCATAAGCTGATAAAGTAATTGAAGGCTTTGGACAATATATAAACTGACCTGGCTTTCTCAGAAAATTTCTCCTGGAGCTCTTGTTTATCCTTTGACAAGCTCTCAATCTCTTGTTCCATCATATGGCACCTTTTGGCCATTTTCTGATATGCAGCGTGCAGCTGCTCCAGTTTTTCCGTGAACTTTTCTTGCATGGACTCACATTTTTGCCGGCACTGAGCTACAATTCTATTCATCTTGTATTGCATCTCAAGTTCCCTTTGCCCAGTAAAAAACATCACGCTTCTGTATGCACTTTTCATCACTGGGGTCATTTAAGGAAGATGCAAGGATTAAAAGGCTGTTTTTGCACGTTTCCCAGTGAATGCTAAGAACCATTCTGCTATTCAGTGTGGTAATTCTCCCAAATGAAATAGAAGAATTATGAGTACCACCAAATAGTCTTATCATTTCAAATTTTCTACTTGCATTCAAACTAGTAGTTGATGGATTTGAGGAAAAATTGTATTAACTTAAAAAGGATACATATCTGTGGAGATATTCCAGCCATGGCCATCTGCAAGAAATTCATTATGAATAAAAGGAAAAAGGCAACCAGTAAAATAAGAAATAGCAATGTCTTGACCAAATAATGATGCATGTTTAGATTTCACTTTAATAATATGTAATAGAAGAAGCAAGATATTCGTAATATTCTAAGCTAAGTCCTTTCTTACATTTATCCATTCATCATTTGGATTGATCTCCACAGGTTTCATAAGGCTGTAAAGAGGAAACCAAAATTGAAAGTAAAATCAGAATACCATGAGCAAGAAACATGAGTAAAGATTACGCATATCATTAGTTCATATTAGAGGTGTTCATATTAGAGGTGTTCAATAAAATTGACAGATATAGCTGTAAATACTGAAAAATATATTGAATTTTTTAGTCCCAGTAAATTCTTTAAAATCATAAGAGCTTCATATATTAAATTCAAGGAAAAGTCAAATAAATTCTATTTGTTAAGGAACAATTCCAAGCCACAACAAGCATTTCAAGGAATAAGCATTTCCATAAAGCACTCACCTCTTAGAGAGCACTTGATCACAGATTGGACAGGCTGCATCATTATTAAGGATCTTGTTTGCATCTTAATGACCGAGAACCCTCAGTTTGGTGCTGAGACAAAAAGTCCGCGCAGACCCAAAATTTGCATGAAAACCACCAATTTTTTCGAGTTCAAAAAAAGAAGTCTTATTATTCAAATTCCTGAAACTCCTTTCCGATTCTCAAATTTTCTCGGCGTCCAAACGGAAAACGAGAAAAAAGATGACGCGCAAACAAACGGAATTGAATTGATATGTTTTCCTGAAAATTACACTCCTTAGCGTTCTCCTTAATGAAAATCACAAATCAACGACTGAAATCGTAAAGAAACTAGAGATTACAAACATAAATAAATTATATGGAGATCTAAAACGCGAGCAAAGTGACCATCGAAATTGCAAAGCAGCAGCAATTGCTATTGATAAATCAAATTTATACGTTTATTCGGAAACAGTGAAATGTTATTTGAAGAGACACGAATCCCTAACCTGAAAGAGTTCTGGCTGGAAACGTTTCTTCTCTTCTCTTCTTGGCTTGTGGTGTGGGGGTTTTGAAGGAGAGAAATGGCGGCAAGTCGATTTTCTTTTTATTTATTTCAAATTATCACACTTCTCTCTCGTTGCTCTCTCTCTCAAGCAAGGAATTTATTATTTGACGCTTCTCCTTTATTTCAAAACGGTGTCGTTCTTCATGTAACTCTTTTAATTTTTTAACATTAAATAGTGTTAAAAAACCTAAATGAAAAAAAAAAAGAAATTTATTGTTCTGTTTTTTCTCCTAAATAAATTTGGTTTTTTTATATATATAATTTATGTATAGAAAAAAGTACATAGTGGTGCAAAAAGTTAAGACAGAGATTACAGAATATCTAAATTATGATTTTTTCTATGGTATTGAAACAATAAATTCAGGACCAATATCTAATTAACATATAATTGTCCTATATCAGGTCAACCTACCTATTATAACAGGTTAATGTTATTAGCTTAAATCATGCTAGAAATAATAGAAAAATTTGAATAATTAATTTAACAATTGACTGTAGTAACTTTTTAATTTAAAAATGGTAATTCATTTCTTTCAATTTAAAGGATTTATAGCTTTTTTAAATAGGTTTCAATTTACAAAAAATTAAAATTATGGAACCATCCATAAATCATATAATAAACTATAAGGATGGTTTACATAACCAAAATAAAAAAAATAAATTTTTTTTAGCGCAAATAGGTTTTTACATTTTGTTTTCAAAAGTTAACTATAAGGATGGTTTATATAACCAAACACACGACGTACAAAAAATAAAAAGCAGCGGCACTAGCCTGGAAGATGATTCCCTCTTCTTGACTGCTGCCATTATTGATCTAGTCCACAAAGCAAGTTAATTAACTAAGCTGGTGGTGATGGATCATGGAATAAAATATTTGCGCTATTAGTTAAAAGCATTATCAAGACTTACCTTCTCACACTGCCCTGAGTAGCTAGTATCGTCTTCCACCATTTCTGGGAGCATTCTCCCTTCTAAGCCTTTTACCATATTGATGGGCACTGTCTTCAACCATTTTCACAAACCATGCAGCTTTTCTTGCTCTAAATACAACATATCCTATAGAGACTCCAAAGACAAATCCACATCCATAACCCATTGCTACAGCTTGCCATCCAAATCCCTCTTCAAACACTGAATCTTCTTTCTCGAAGTTTGACGGAGGCGGTTGTTGCCCCTCGTCTTTGTTGCATTTTACTTGCAAGGGAAACCCACATAATCCCACGTTCCCTTCGAATGAACCTTTTTCAAATGTATTGAACTGCTTACCTAGAGGTATGGGTCCCTCAAGTTGGTTATACGAAAGGTTCAGGACTTGAAGAAATGTTAAAGCTACCAGTTCCTGAGGAATCCTTCCAGCAAGCAGATTTGAAGAGAGATCCAACGACTCCAGATTAGTTAAATTCCCCAATGACGGCTGGATACCACCAATGAGGCTGTTGTGAGAAAGGTTGAGCTGTTTCAGAGATTTAAGCTTCCCGAGGGACTCTGGAATCTTTCCCGTGAATTTATTGCAGGATAAATCAAGTGTCGTGAGCGCAATTTGAATTTTAGGAAACACAGTCTTCGAACCTTTCCATGCCAATTGCACAGAAAAAACATAAGTAGTAGATACATTTTTTGTCCTCATGTAATCCATATCCTGATCAATGCTCATCATGGCTTTGAAGTTGTTGAAATACTCTGTTGGCAAAGGACCACTCAGGCTGTTGTTGGATAGGTCAAAAATCTGTAATTTAGAAAAAGAGTCCTCGACAGTTGGACCCTTCAAATAACCATGGAGTTTATTTGACCTTAGAATAACAACCTTCAACTTTGGAAGCGTTTCTAGAAAGGAAGGGAATGTGTCATCAATCATATTGTTGCCAAGATCCAGAAATTCTAAATTCACACAATTGATGATGGCTGATGGTATCACCCCATTCAATTGGTTGCCATTGAAGTTGAGATATCTCAAATCGTTCCCTTCTGAATAGATTGAAGGGATATTGCCGTGGAGATTGTTGCCACCAAGATGCAACACTAAGAGTCCATCACTGAAGTTTCCCAAGCATTGTGGGATGAATCCACTAAAGCCATTGTTGGACAGATCTAGAATCTCTAAGAACTTCAGCTCGCAAATGACAGAAGAGATGTTCCCAGTCAGTTTATCATTGGAGGAAAGCCTAAGAAGTCTCAAATGTTCAAGCTTGAAAACTGAAGGTGGAATCTGGCCATACAACTTGTTGAAACTAAGATTGATATATTGTAATGAATTACAAAGGAACGGACTTATCTGGCCATACAATAGGTTATTGTTCAAAAGAAGAAAATGCAATGAAGGCATGGAAAATAAGGAGGATGGAATTGTTCCATTGAGCAAGTTATGGGACAAGTCGACAATGATTAAACTTGAAAGCCTACTTATTTGTGATGGGATGCGTCCTATCAGTTGATTATTAGATAAAAGTAGTGCGGTTAGATTTGAAAGCATGCTTATTTGAAATGGGATCAGACCTATTAGTCTATTGTACGAGAGGTCCAACCATTCAAGCTGTGTGAGTTTAAACAAACTATCCGGAATTGGACCCATAAAACTATTGTTTCCAAGATGCAAGTACTTGAGTTGCTTAAGTTTTCCCAGGGAGAAAGGGATTTGACCACCAAACTGGTTACCTGCAAGTCCCAACTCAATGAGTTGAGTGAGGTTACCAAGTAGATCCAGGTTCGAGCCAACAAAATTGCACCCACTAAGATACATCTTCTCCACGGACTTCAGATGACTGATCGAATCTGGTTCCAAATGAATTGAGATCCGCGTATATGACAGATCCAAATGCGAAAGAGCAGTGCTCAAATTGTATTTCGGAAAAGAGCCAGTCAGTCCCTCGTTGCTCCATAAATCGAGCCATTGAAGGTTTGATCGGCGAAATAAATTATCAGGGAGTTCCCCTTTCAATCCACAACGCCAGAGTTGGAGAGATGACAAAGAAGAAGACAAGTTCATCAAGGAACTGGGTACCACCAAAGACATGTTCACTCCACCCAAGTAGAGTTCTCTCAGCTGGGTCAGGTTCTGAGCAAGCTTGTTGAAAGAAATCGGTTCCAGCATCAGCTCCTCAGAGTTGGAAGAGAGACCAAGGGACACCAATCTGGATAGATGGGAGATTTCTGGGGGAACTTGGCCTGCAAAATTCGATGAATTTAGATTTAAATGCGTCAAATGCAAGAACCGACCAAAGGATGATGAAATGACAGAGCGATTGAAGTCATTGCGAGAGAGATCGAGCTTCTGAAGATGATGAAGGGAGAAGAGAGTGCTGTTAGAATGGAGGGTGCCATAAAGCATGCTGCAACCAAGGTCTAGGCCAATTACATGGCCAGTTTTCATGTTGCATGTCACGCCATCCCAAGTGCAGCAATCTGTACCCTCTTTCCACAGCACTTTCTCGGGTGGATAACATGGAAACGTAGGTGGAGAAGAAGGCATGGGAAAGGAATTTTTGAATTGGAGCAAAGCCAGGCTCTGGTCACCGGGGCATAATTGTACTGAGGAGGAGATATTGGAAGAAGAATGAGTAGGTTGGGAGTGCGAATGGAAGAGAAGGAGGCAGATAAATTGAGCGAGCAGCAATGAAGATCCCATCATTCCCTAGAAGTGCTCTTCTTAGAGATTAAAATGCGGAAGTAAACTTAGATTGATGAGAGACTTCTATTAGAATGTAGTCTATATATATAGACTTCCGGAATGCATGCTTTCCCTAATATTTAAATAATCAATTTTATATGTACTAATATTTGCACTCAATTTGTCCTAATAAATATTAATATTATAGCATTGTAAAGGGATCTTTGATTTTTAATCTGTTTCGATTTTATAAACTCTGTATTTTTTTCTTTTTCTAATCAAAACTTTCTCTTGAAGTTTTCACATTGTCGAGTAGTACAACTTTTAAATTTTTACTCTTTTATTTGATAAAGTGTTTGGAAATATGTTTGAATTATAATTCAGAAAATTTTAAATTTTTTTGAATTGTTTTTTTTTTAATTTTAAAATTGTTTTTTTTTAATTTTAATTTTTTTAATATGTGTTAATATCAAAAATAAATTTTAAAAAATAACTAAACATTATTTTAATATATTTTTAAATTAAAAATTTTAAAAATAATATTTATCATATTTTTAAAGGATTTCTCACATGTCATTCATCTGGATTTTACTTGTAATATTTTTTTTTTAACTATATCATTTATTTTAATTGATGATTGAATATTTTAACTAGTTACAATGCTTAAGCAGAGTTTGCTTTTGTGGTACCATTGTGTTAGAAAAACAAAATTTGTTAAAAAAAAAATTATTTTACTTTTTGAATTATTTTAATATATTAATATTAAAATATTTTAAAAAATAATTATCACTGCAATATTAAACAATACTATAATTTTTAATATTTTAAATAATCTACTTGCTAATTATTTTACTTATTCACACACGATCATTTTATCACGTTTATCAGCAGACCAGTCAGCATCGAGGCTCGTCGGGTCAAGTTTCCAAGCGTAAAGCAACAAATTATAATATTTGGAATGAAGAAAAAAATAACTTTTTTTATAAAACAAACAAGACTTGGTGCATCTAATTTCCAGGATGGGCCGCCTCAATTATGATGACTTTAAAACGTTTTGACATTATTCTAATCCAAGTAGATATTTAGTTGGTTATTAGGAGCATTCTAATCCAAGTTGAAATACGATCCACGCAACCACTTGTTATTAGTTGGTTTCCATGTTAATAAATAGTTTTCATACATACATACAACTATATATATATATATATATATATATAATTTTTAATTTAAATATTATAGGTTTAATTATTACTATTACATCATGAAATAAATAATAATTATATTAAATATTTTTTATTATTACATTAAATTATCTATAATTTTATCATGTACAAAATTTATTTAACAAGAACTATAGTTTTCTTAGTTTCTTAAAAGCGTAATAATATAAGATAAAATATCATTAAGAACAAAATTTAAATTGCGATTAAATTCTGTAAATGTTACATGATCAAGCGATCTTCTTCTAATTTTTTGAATAAAACACAATTAAAAATAAAAATAAAAATTGAATTTTTTTAACTAAGTCAGACTTGATTCAGTACATTTAACTTGGTTTTTTAAAGTTTTGTGATTTCAACATCCGTGTTTTGATTTACTAACGGATTTTACCAGTTTTTATAAGTAATTCTATCTTTTTAAATTTTAAAATTTAAATGTTAATTTTATTGTTTTTTTAATATATGTATTTTGTTAGTATATGTACATGTTTTATTGTTATTTCTCAAACAAACTTGTAATATATGAATGTATAATTTTATACTTATTATGATTGTTTTAGATTTTATAAAAATGTATTTGTTTGTAAATTGTTGAAACTTTATTGAATTACCGAATTACATGTGTTGTTTTGAAATAATTAATAGCTTATTTAACAGGTCTATTTTAATTTTTATCAATGGTACTACGAACTTGTAATTTTCATAAATTTATATGTATTAATTTGTATGGATGTTGATAATTGATAATAAATATTTAATATTTATGAGAAGTTGTAATTGTTTTGTTGGATAATCTAGAGGTAAACCAATATTTCTGTAAATTTATTTATCTAACATAGTTAATTAATATACATGTTGTCATCATAATTTCATAGAGGTTTGCTAGAAGTCATAGATGATCGTTCATGGATGTATCGAGATTCACCCCAAGGATTGCAGAGGATGGATTATTGTAACGAGGTTTAAGGTTTTATTAATTTCACAACATTTATTCCTAGAAATTTTACTAGAGGCAATATTAGGTGTCCATGCAAAAAGTGTCAAAATAAAAAAGTATCTGTATCCAAATATTGTAATGATACATCTTTTAGACGAAGGGTTTATGGAAAATTACTGGTGTTGGTTTGCACACGGAGAAGTATTTGTTAGTAAGAAGAGAATGGGAGAAATGATGGCTAAGTCAACTGTAAGTGTTAGCAACGTGCATAAAGCAGCAAATGACAACACTAATCCTTACAAAAATATAGTTATGGATGCAATGAGAATGAATTAAGGTAATGTTAGTCAATGTCCAATTGTAGAAGAAGAATCTAATGCAGATGGAGCTAGATTTTTTAATTTGTTGAAAGATTTTGACAAACCATTATGGAATGGCTGCACAGACCACAGTAAATTATTAGTTGTAGCACAGGTGTTCACTATCAAGTCAAATCATGGGTTGAGTGAGGCTGGATATGATAAAATTATTGAATAGGGATAAGCATTTTACTTGAAGGGAACATGTTGATAGAGAACTTCCACGTTGCGAAGTCCATGATGAAACCCCTTAATTAAGGATACTAAAAAATTGGCATGTGCCTGGATATAGAAACTAGTAACGTGTTTTGATGGATAAAATAATGAGAAAAATAATAAAATATTTGTAAGAAATAAGTGAGGTAATAAAAATATATTATAATAAAAGATAGCGCAATGAAAATGGTAGGACTGAGGATGTAAGTACTAATTAAAAATCAATGACATTACTTTAAAACGGTAATAAACTTGATAAATAATTAAATGTGAAAATTTTAAAATAAATATATTCCAAAATAATAAAATAACCTTAAAGGTTTAAAAGGATAATTGATATAAATTTATGTGAAGACTAAATAAGAAAATCTGGATTATTGATGAAAAGTCATTAATTAACTAATTTTCTATTAGAAAGCAAAGCTTTCAATCCAATCATCGAATTGGAATGCAATTTTGTATAAAGTCTATTGATATGTTTTCCTATCTTGGTTAAAAATCTCATCCCAATCAGAGTTCAGCAAAGACTAGCGATTGAAGCAAAAATAAATTGGATATTTTACATGAAAAATAAAATAAAACATATAAAGGCATAAATGAGGGACAAAATTACAATTAGATGAAAATGAGCATTTAAAAAAGTAAAGAGGCCACTAGTTCAAAAAAAAAAAAGTGAGACAATTGAGAAAATTCAGCTAGAGAGAAAAGTGTAGATTTTGAAGGAACCAATAATACTCTAGTGACCATATCTCTTGAATCCAATGTCGGATCATGCTGAGTTTTGAATATATTGTTCTTCTCACACTCCTCAACTAACTTATTGGAGGGATATAAAAGCACACAATCTATTTGATATAAATCATCATTGGAATGTTCATAGAAATTAAAAAAAAACACACTTACAAGGCAATTTTGGTTGCCAACCGAGTCTCTTTCTTCCATCGTTGGATCATGTCTATTTTTGAATATATGGTTGATTAGTACTTAAAAGTGTATTTTTATCATGGTTTTATATCATCATTTTGCACTTGAAGTATCAATAACTCCTTAACTAAAGCATGTTTTATAATAATATATCTAATAATATAAGATACCTTTAATTATGGTAAATGTTCATTTTAAATGCAGGCCTATCACATAAATGAAAGGATTGATTGATGACTTTAAGAACTTAAATTGAAAGGATAAAGAGATGGCCAAACTTAGAAAAGAGATGTCGGTGCAATTCAAACCGGAATACTGTTCGGTAATTGGATTATATCTGGAGCTATAGATTCATATTTAGGTCTACTTTATATGGATGGAAAGGTAAGACATAGGCCTACAACTTTCATATGGAGCCCAAGATCTAAAAAGGTCATTTTCAAATCCAAATTGTAGCAACAACAAAGAAGTCCAAATGAGCTGAATTGTTTACATAAGAAAGCTGAGACAATTGCCTACAACTTTCATGTTTTCGAGTGGCTCCAATTTTGACGTTATCAATGACGTTTCGGATAGACAAGAAAAGATAAGGATTGCCACCAAGTCAAGATTTGGCCACCCACTCATCAATTAGTCATCAAATCAATAGTTTCCAATTTTGGCCTATAAAAGGAGGCATTTACTATGCATTTAGGCATCTTGGTATCCAGATCAAGATCATGTTCTTCCTTTCTCTCTTTGTATTTTTTGTAATGTTTATGCTTTGCTTTCATTAATATCAAGTTTATGTCTTTCATTTCCTTTCATTTACTTAGTTAACTTTAATCTTATTTATGTTCTTATTTTGTTTATTTATTTTTCTTTCTTTCATTATGTCTAGCTAAGTTTATTATGTCAAGGTGAAAAGGTTACACTAATGGTGTAAGAATAAGTATAATGTAAACTTAATATGGACTTTAATGTTTGATACTAACTTGTTTTATATTTGTTATCTTGTTCACTCTTTAATACTTTGCTTGTTAAATAACTAATCTTGATTTATGTTGTATAACACTTGGTACAACAAATGCTTGGTACTGTTATAGTTCATATTGTATGGTATAACCGACACCTGAGCTATGAAAGGAACTTGATTTGTTGTTAACATAAGTTATAATCATGAATGCTTGACAAAATTTACAAGTATTAACATTAATCGAATAAGATGACTAATGTAATCATGTTAACAATCTATAATCTGATTGGAACCTCCTTTATGTGTGGTTTCCAATTGAATAATAAGAGTTTATATTATACTTGTTTGACATACCATTAGTGGAATCTCTAATCTTGATATTTGTTATTATCATTGTTTAATCATTACATAAATATTTCATCTCAAAGTTCTCATCATCATCTTCTTCTTCTCCTTCTTTTTCTTTATTATTATTATTATTATTGTTGTTGTTGTTGTTGTTGTTGTTGTTGTTGTTGTTGTTGTTGTATTATTGTTATTTATAATTTGTATAATTAACCTCCCTATGGTTCAACTCTGGTCTTACTGGGTTATTTATTACTTCGACACTCCTACACTTGGGAGAAGGTCTCAAACTTTTCATCGTGTCAATGGTGTGCCTAGATGTTGCCTTCATTCTAAAACGTAGAGATTAGAAATGCACTCTCCAGCAAGGTGTTGTTCATGTTAAACAGTATGTCATCCATTTTTAGGTTAGCTCGGTTTTATTTAGATCTAGGGAGACCCAACTGTTGGAGCATTCTGATTTTAAGATATATGGTGCATAACTCTATGATCTATATTCTGACCATTTGGTGCAAAACAATAATTAGAGGTTCATGACGTATTGTTTTTTGAATGTATTGCTAGTTTTGGCAAATATTAGTAAGCTTGATTAAATACATTAATGAAATTAGAATTATGTTGGTGTAGGGTTTATGGAAGATGTAATGGTAAAATATGTTCTTATTATTAGTATTTTTATAGATTAATTGTGTATTATTTATATAAGAGGAATAATGATTATTGTGTAAGAATAAGAAGGAATATTGTTATATAAACATTTTAATTGAATAAAAAGCTAACTTCTTGGTTGTGTGGTTATGAATGGGGTGGAACCATGAAGAAATTGAAATGAAAGAAATTTGAAAAATAAAACATATTTAAAGCTAGCCATAAGTATATTTTTGGCAAATTGATTAGTAAATGAAGAATGTTATGAATTCCAACTAGTAGGGTGAAATTATTGTTGTTGTAATGATATAAGAATATTAATTGTTAAGGTTTGTCATATATGTTTAATCGCACGAGAAGAAGGTGAAAACAAATGAATGGTTCATCATTTTATTGGATTAATAATGTTAAACAAGGATAATAACATATATAATGTGTGTAAATAAATAAATAATAAATGGAGAAATCCTAAAGGGATAACTTTCTCTATTTTGGCTGAATCTTGCTATATTGTAAAGGTAAGGAAATTGTTTGAATATTTTATTTTAGAATTGATTTAAATTTATAATTTAATGATGCTAAACAACTTTAGATAATATTGCTTATGCATGAAAATAAGTTGAAAAGGATTTCTAGGGGATGAAAATCCTCATTGTCTAAAATTTTAGCTATAAAAAAGAGGTTATTGTGATTATTGATTTTGAGTCTTAAAACTAAATAATTTGGAGTTGATTTCTTCATGAAAGTTGTATTTCTACACTTCAACCTTTTATAGAGACAAATCACGCACAAAAATGAGTTTTTTTTTTTTAGCTTAGTTTTGATTAAAACACTAGATAGTCTTCTAGGTTGGTTAAGTTAAATCAATCAGAATTAGATAATTTTTAATCTTTGCTTGGAATTGTTGTTGAGCGATGGTTTTATAACAAAATTATAAGAATGAACATAAACATGAAAATGAGAAAGAGTATAGGATCCTAAGGAAATTCATTGTGATTGGTTTAAGAATACTATTTAAATGAAAATCAAATAAAGTTGTGATGTTGGTTGTATTGTTGATAAAAACTAAATCCTTGGTGGTACAGAGGAAGCTGTAGGGACTAGACGACACATGCACATACTCAATACGTGCATCACACCTTATCTTTTTAATTTGTATAAACTTATTGATAAACATTACAATTTATTGTTTTATTACTTTGATAATATTGGAATGAATATAAGTATCTTGCGTGCTTTGATATGTATCGACTAGTTATGATATAATTGAAAAGGATATGAGCATCATATAAATTGATATGTATCAAACTTGTCATAATATTGTTGGAATGAATAAGAGTACCATACATGCAATGATATACCTCCATTAGTCAAGATGATGTTTGAATGAATATGAGTACCTTGCATACATTATTGATTAATACTTAAAAGTGCATATTTATCAAAGTTTTATATCATCATTTTGCATTTGAACTATTAATAACTCCTTAACTAACATATTTTTTTTATAATAACATATCTAATAATATAAGATACCTTTAATTTATGGTAAATGTTCATTTTAAATGCAAGCCTATTATATAAATGAAAGGATTGATTGATGAGTTTAAAAACTAAAATTGAAAGGACTAAGAGATGACCAAACTAAAAGAGATGCTAATGCAGTCCAAACCAGAACACTATTCGGTAATTGGGTCATATTTAGAGTTGTAGATCTCAGATTTAGGTCTACTTTATATGGATGAAAAGGTAAGACATAGGCCTATAAATTTCATTGGAGGTTTGTTTTAAAAAGACCATTTTTCAAGTTCAAATTGTAGCAACAACGAAGAAGTCTGAATCTATCCTCCAACTCGAACATTATTTAATATTTTTCTTATATCTAGAGTTCTAGAAAACCAAATGACCTCTAGTTTTTTTCCCTAGAAAGTTGAGACAATTTCCTACAACTTTTATGTTTCGAGTGATTCCAATTATGACATTATCAATGATGTTTTGGGCAGATAAGAGAAGATAAGGATTGTCACCAAGTCAAGAGTTGGTCACCCACTCATTAATTAGTCATGAAATCAATAGTTTTCAATTTTGGCCTATAAAAGGAGGCATTTGCCATGCATTTAGGCATCTTAGTTTCCAAATCAAGATCATGCTCTTGCTTTCTCGCTTTGTATTTTTGTAATACTTAAGTTTTATTTTCATTAATATCTTGTTTATGCCTTTCAATTACTTTTCTTTACTTAGTTAACTTTTATCTTATTTATGTTCTTATTTTATTTATTTATTTTTCTTTCTTTTATTATGTTTAGTTATGTTTATTATGTCAAGGTGAAAAGGTTACACTTATGGTGTAAGAATAAGTATAGTGTAAACTTAACATGGACCTTTATATTTGGTACTAACATGTTTTGTATTTGTTATCTTGTTCACTCTTTAATACTTTACTTATTAGATGACTAATCTAGATTTATATTGTATAATACTTGGTACAACAAATACTTGGCACTCTCATAGCCCATACTGTATGGTATAACCAACATTTGAGCTATGAAAAAAACTTAATTTGTTGTTAACATAAGTTATAATTATGAATGTCTGTCAACATTTACAAGTATTAACATTATTCAATTAAGATAACTAATACAATCATGTTAACTGTTGTAACCTAATTTTGGATTCACTAAAATTTTCTCGAATGTTATTTTATCTTATTATTCATAACAAAAAAAAATAAACAAAAAGAAAAAAAGAAGAAAAAGAAGAAAAAGAGTTTAAAATATATTTTCTTGAGTCAACTGCATTTGTCGATCAAAATCGAGTCCACCAGGTCAATACGGGTTAAACGATGTCGACTGTGATGAAAAATGAATTTCGGGCTATTTCAAGTCAAAATCATCATTTTTGATCAAAACCAAGTCCAATAGGTCAATACGGGTCCCACCATGTCAACCGGGATAAAAATGAGTTTCGGGCTGTTTCGGGTCAAAACTGTCATTTTCGGTCAAAACCGAGTCCGCTAGGTTAATACGGGTCCTACCATGTCGACCGCGATGAAAAAATAAGTTTCAAACTAGTTTTAGTCAAAACTAGTATTTTTTGTCAAAAAACCCGGTCCACCGAGTTGATACCCATATAAAGATTTTTTTTGAATTAAAATTGATTTGAAATACTGATTTGAAATACCGCGATGAAAAGCTTTTTATAATACTGATTTGAAATTTTAATTTTATCCTTATAAATAAATATTATTATTATATATAATAAAACAAAAAATAATAATTCAATTTTGTCACAGTAGGCAGAGGATTTCTGCCAATGGTAGGCGGTGCAGCTGTACGTTGAAAATTTTGCACAATCTCGTTATTGCCTGCATAATTTGTGATTCGTTGTCTCTTTTCATTGGCTATAAATAGCCAATGAAACCAAGACACACAGAAAGGAAAAACAGAAACGAATTCTGAATTCTGAATTCTTAATTCAAGAGTAACTATTTGTATTACTATTTTTTTTTTATACTTTTTCTACACCCTAGTAAGATATTGATTTAAAAAAAAAAGCAAATTGAAAAATACCAAAAATATCACAATCGTTAGATCTAATAGTATTTAAATTTGAGCCTTTGATTTCTTAGGATACAATAGGCTTTACCACACCAGATTAAAACCCAAATCAATCTCAACCTTTAAAATAATATGTCCTTTGATCCTGTTGCGCCACGTCATCATGTGTACCAAACACTCGGTACACCGCGGCACACCAGATCATAGCTCAGTCCATCCTGACCGTCCAATCAACTTGAGATCAAACCAATCACATCCGCACGATCTGTTCATCTGCGATCCAACGGTTCATAGGCTTCAGACGCACCGGTACACCATACACTCGTCTGCACCGTATCAAAATCCAGAGCTTCTTTCTCTTCTCGCCGGTGATTCTCTCTCTCTCCACCGATCTCCCATTTTCGGCCATTTCAAGCCGAGAAACCACCACATAAAGGTGCATTGCCTCCTTTAAAGCAAAACCCCAGCCGTTTTACACTCTTTTACCGGCGGTTTTGGTAGGAAAAAGGCTGTGACCGTCATTGGCCAACCGACTTTCAAGTCGTCGATTCTCCCTATTCAGCCATCAACGACCAACGCGACCACCACCATCAGAATCCTCATCCTCAGATCTACCAGAATCAACCATCTTTTGGCTAGAATCTCACCGACCAAATTCGTTGTCGTCAACAGTAATCGTGCGTGAGCCACACGCGTCGCCAGTGGCATTTTCATAATTTTTAGTCTTTTACTTATATAGGGGCACTCAGGTAATTTTCTATGATTGTTTATGGTATTTTTTGATATTTTTATATATAAATACTTGTAAATTTTTGCATGTTAAAAAACAAAAATAAACAAAAATAAATAACGATGCGGATCCAACACCCATTTTATCATATCACTATTCATGGGTCAAAAACCCATTTCTCAATGATATCAAAATAATTTTTGTTTTCATAAAATAAATATTATTTGTCTACACGTCTCTTTAATTTATACAAAAGGACCGATGTCAAAATTTAAATACCAAATATGGATTATGTCCATTATTATTTCTTTTGGTAAATTAGACGTAACTCTCCTTTTTAGGGATAAACATCGACATTTTAGACAAAGTCCTAATTTTAGGGACTGATGTCATTTTTAACGTGTCTCCTATTTTTAGGGGCCGACGTTAACCATGTTAAAAATTTACAAATAAGCTCAAAATGTAATAGCATTTGAATCAAATAAGAAAAACACACAACTAAGGGTAACCTTTCTCTGAAAGGATGTTTTAAGGGTGGTGTCTACCTTCCCTTAATTATAACTAACCTAGTACCCAAATCTCTGGGATCAGTATCTAATTTTGGATTTCTAGTTCCCTCAAATTACTAGATGGTGACTCCAATTAAATCTTTATTTCCCCCAATAAAAAAACTAAATTATTCTTTTTGTTAAAACAAACAAAAAAGAGTGGAGTCATCGTCCGATGTCGTGTAGTGACATTAATAATTTATAATCTGATTCGAACTTTCTTTGTGTGTGGTTTCTAATTAAGTAATAAGAGTTTATATTATACTTGTTTGACATACTATTAATGGATCCTCTAACCTTGACATTTGTTGTTATCATTGTCTAATTCTTACATTGATCTTCCATCTTAAAGTTCTTATCAACTTCTTCTTTTTGTTCTTCTTTATTGTTGTTGTTGTTGTTATTGTTGTTGTTGTTGTTGTTGTTGTTGTTGTTATTATTATTGTTGTTGTTGTTGTTGTTGTTGCTACTATTGTTGTTGTTTATAATTGTCGTTTATAATTTATACAATTAACCTCCTTATGGTTCGACCCTGGTTTTGCCGGGTTATTTATTATTTCGGCACTCCTGCACTTGGGAGAAGACATCAATCTTTTCGTTATGTCAATTTTTTAGCGCCATTGCCCAGGAGGTAAGTTCTTGTACAAATTATAGTATTTATTTTATTTTCTCTTTTTGCTTTTCTTGTATATAACTTTGTTTCTCCTTTTTTATTTTCTTCTTCTTTTTATTTTATTCCTACACGTGCATGGAGTATGGTCACGTACTTTAAGTGGTAGACTTTGTAGGATATCCTCATTATTTTTAGAAAATATAGCCAAAGAAGATAACTAGTCCCTTCATAATGAGAATAATAAGAATAACCGTGTTAAAACACTTAGAGACCACATGAATCCTACAAGAACAAGTGCACCATCATGCATAGTTTTTTCTTATGATGCATCTCATTTTAATTTTAAGCTAGGCATTATTCAACTTTTACCTTCTTTTAATGACTTAGATTTAGAAAATCTATACTTACATTTAAGAGAATTTAAGGAGGTCTGCAACACGTATAATGACTTAAATTGTAGCATGAACACCATCAGATTAAAACTATTTTCTTTTTCATTAAAAGATAAAGCTAAAATATGGTTATAAAATTTAAGACTAGGATCCATTCTTGCTTGGGATGAAATACAATAATAGTTTTTAAATAAGTTTTTCCCATCTCATAGAATAAACTCTTTCAAAAGATAAATCATCACTTTTACTCAAAAACCAAGAAAAATATTTTACTAATATTGGGATAAGTATCGAGACTTACTTAGTACTTGCCCTCATTATGGTTTTGAAACATGGAGATTGGTTTCATATTTTTATGAAGGGTTAACACCTAAAGATAAGTAAATGGTTGAATTGATATGCAATGGAACTTTTAAAGATAAAGACCGTGATGAAACAATGGAGTATTTAGACTTGTTAACTGAAAATGCTCAAAATTGAGACACTGCAAGTACTAATAAGGCACCAAGTAAAACTCAAGCTTATATATCTAGTGGAGGTATGTACAACCTTAGGGAAGATCATGACCTCCAAGCCAAGTTTGCATCTTTAGCTAGAAAAGTCGAGGCACTAGAATTGAAAAAGAGTGGTCAATTAAAATTTGTTGAAAACATTATGTGTCAAATATGTGAAACAAATGAACACTCAACCAATGACTATCCAACCTTGCATTCTTTTAAGGAATGTCTAGATGAATAAGCCCATGCTTTAAATAATTTTTAAAGGGTCAACCATAACCCATACTCGTAAACATACAACTCTGGTTGGAGAAATCAACTAAATTTCAGTTGGAAGAGTGACAATAACAATGTACAAACTTCATAACTACCGTTTCAAGCACACCATAATTTTCAAAATTCTCATGGATATGCACCTCCTTATGCTCTACCTCCTATAAGAAATCTTGAGAAAACATTGCATGCATTCATTAATAAATAAGATACAATCAATACTTAACTTGCTCAATGCATAACAGATTTTAAAGATACTCTTGTAAAATTAACATTTGCTCTCAATTTCCAAGACAAAGGTAAGTTTCCATCTCAACCATAACAAAATCTTAAGGGACAATACAATACAAATGCAAGTAGTTCTAGAAGCCAACACATGGATCAAGTTAAATCAGTCACTACTCTTTGCAGTGGTATAATGTAAACTTAACATGGACTTTAATGTTTGATACCAACATGTTTTATATTTGTTATCTTGTTCACTTTTTAATACTTTGCTTGTCAAATGGTTAATCTAGATTTATGTTGTATAACACTTGGTACAATAAATGCTTGGCACTTTCATAGCCCACATACTCTATGGTATAATCGACACCTGAGCTATAAAAGGAACTTGATTTGTTGTTAACATAAGTTATAACCATGAATGCTTGACAACATTTATAAGTATTAGTATTATTTGAATAAGATAACTAATGTAATCATGTTAACAATTTATAATTTGATTGGAACCTCCTATGTGTGTGGTTTCTAATTGAGTAATAAGAGTTTATACTATACTTGTTTAACATACCATTAATGGATCCTCTAGCCTTGACATTTATTGTTATCATTGTCTAATCCTTACATTGATCTTCCATCTCAAAGTTCTCATCAACTTTTTCTTCTTCTTTTTTTCTTTATTGTTGTTGTTGTTGTTGTTTCTTTATTGTTGTTATTTATAATTGTTGTTTATAATTGATACAATTAACCTCCTTGTGGTTCAACCCTGGTCTTGCCGGGTTATTTATTACTTCGACACTCCTGCACTTGTAAGAAGACATCAATCTTTTGGTCATGAAAATTATTATATGTTGAATTAATTATGTTATTAGTAGGATGGATATATAATTACCTTATATTGATAAACATCGAATTAGCCATAATGGCTTTGGAATAGATGTAATTATCTTACATACCTCAGTATGGATTAGGTATGTATAATGACTAAGAGATTGATAGAGAAATGATGATAATTGGTCACCATAATATCGGTGGTTAAGGATATATTACAATGATACTTGGTATTGTGATAGGGGTGACCAAGGTTATGTGAATGATGCTTAATGGTCGTAGTGTTGATAGCTAAGTTTGTATGTGAATGATACTTATTAATATCTTTAATCATTTTGCTAGTGATTTCATTTCTAATATTTAATTTTTATTTTTATTTTAATAAATAATTTTTAGAAACCACCACATGTCACTGACGACTTTTCAATCTATTAGTGATTGCCTATAATATTTAATTTAAAATTTTATTTTAATCAAAATAATTCAGAAAACCATCAAATAATACTAATAACTTTTCAATTTGTCGGTAATTTTATTTGTGAAGAACAATAATTAACAGTGCAATTAGAAAGTAAACAATTCCAGAGCTTTCTAAAAAATACTGATAAAATTTTCCAATGGTAATTCCCTTTGTAATTGACATGATAATAATATTTATAGTTTACCAATAGATTTTATCAATAAAATTTATTCTATTGGTAATTCTATTGATATATATGAAACATCATCATTTTTTTGCTTTGTTTTAATTATTTGTTTCACAGTAATTCCCTTGATATTTTTTGTTTGTATTTATCAATTTTCTATTAGCACCATAATATTTAATAGTTTCATTGATAGACCTAATCCGTCGGAGTAAGAGTGCCATTTCATTGATAAATTATTATCGTCTAATTCACTAACGAACTATATCTGTCGGTATATCCTTCATTGACAATTCCATATTTTGTCGCTAATTCTATCAGTAAAAAAAAAGAAGAAAAATATCGATGGTTTTACAAACAAAAAATGCACTCAAATAAAAAATCCAATAAGAAATTTATCGATAGGCATATTCTATTGCTGATGGTGGAATATAAAATAAATATTTTTTAACTCTCAGTAAAATTTTGATGGGATATGTCCGTCGATATACACGTTGGAGATGGTGGCATATGCAGTAAATATTTTTCAACTCTTGGTAAAATACTGACAGATGTTTTTTGTCTGTAGAGACATCAGTGATTGTTGCATTTTTAGTAAAATTTTTCAACTCTCGGTAAAATACTGATTGAAAAATACCATCTAGAAATCCTTTGGTGGTTTTATAAAAACATTAAAAAAATATTTAGAATAAATAATATAAAATTATATAAATTAATAATAAAAAACCAATTATGCAAAAAAATTGTATTAAACATAAAAAATATAAAATTAAAGTTGAATAATATTCATCCAAATATTCATTTTAAATTTAATGTGTTTCCAAAAAACATTAAACTAGAACAATGGCAAAGCTAGAGGAGAAGGAGGTTAGTTGTTCACAGTACCAAACAACCAGAAAAGGGTCACACATGTATCAACTATCTGTGATCTAATGTCCATGATCATTTGGCGGAGTTATTCATAATCCTTCGAGAGTTGCTCGTATTGTTGTTACAAGGTCATGAACTCCTTAGATTGGATGCTCGATATTGATTGAGAGTTCTCAATGGTTAAGACACTATGGGCCACTTGCAAGTTCTCGATCATAGTGTTAGAGAACTCATACATTTAATTTTTATCGGGTCCACTAAACAATCCTACCTCCATCCATAAATCCAAATCAAAATCCGAATGGGTTAAAGGATCGTTCCCTTTTCTCTCCTTCAATCGGTTATTATAGGTCTCATGAATTTTTTTCTTAAATAATCATAATATTCAATTCAAGAAAATAATAACTTATGAAATAAAATGATTAAATGAACATGCTATAAAGTGCTAAGCATGATTATCAATGTACTGGTGCACCTCCTTTTAACGGTTTTCACTTTGCATGTGCGTTTCTACAAACATATCTATTGGGCTTAGCTCACGTCCAAGACATATAGTCTATAAGAAAAAATAATAATTAAGTAATAAAAAATTAATTAATAATATATTTCATTTAAATTAATCTTACCATCTGTTTCGCAGGTGTAGCATATGGACTAGAGTTGCTGGTATGCATGGTCACCGAACCATGAATTTGTCGGTTCTAGTTGTCAGCACCAAACTGTGAGCACCGTGAGAACCACTCAGACATCATGTGCTCAATATATGTCGCCCATATATCTCCTGAGATGAATAACAATTTGAATTCCTGTTAAACAACCACCTCATTCCATCCTTAAAGACCGTTATCCCTCGCATATCTGTTCGTTTTTTTTTGTTATACCAAAAATCATGCAACCTACTTCCATAGTAACTAATTAGAATTTAGAACATAAAATTATAAAATAAAAAATAAATATTCTTTTTAATATTACCTAGTTGTCATGTGATTCTCCCATACCCTCTTGATAACATTATTGTGCGCGCTATCCTACTCAAATTTATTTTATATATATAAATAATTTGTTCAAAATAAAAATAGTATAAAATATAAAATTAAAAAAATTATTTATTAAAAATAAACTAAAAATTAAAAGTTAACACCTATTTGAAATTGTCAAAACAATCATCGATATTAGGTCTCCACTCTAGATGTCTAGAGACCTAACTCTATTAAAATAATAGAATTTCCATCGATGATTTAAATATCGATGTTATTGTCCTGGCAGCCTCAATGTTTGTGAACATGAAATTAAATAAAATTATTAAAATATTAATTAGTTCATAAATTATGTTATAACTATATATATATATATAAAACTAAAACCTAAACAAGCTTACATTCAAATATCATTCTTCCACTGTGCCTGATACTTGCTGGTGAATTGACCCTATTGTGAAGGCACACCGCTTCTGCGCTGTAAAACCGCGCTAGAAGAGGCAACATTACAAGTTAGCGCAGATGCCTCGCTGTGATCAACACCCAAGGATATGTCCTCCTTACTACGAGAAGAACTAGCTGCAACTGTTTGCTGACGACGTGCTGTAGATTTCATTCTACGCATCTACATAAATATATATGAATAATTATATAATTAACTTTTATTATTTAAAAAAATTCAGCAGCACCTCCACTATACTGGAGACTGCCTATATTTTTCAAACCTGCAATTTTTATAGTAACCACAATCCAATTGACTCTAGCAACATCATATATACAACCTAACATCTATAGAAAGTCAACATCTATATATTTTAAACTAACATCTATAGAAATACATAAATGATAATTAAAATTAATTGAAATAATACAAAATACATCAATCAATCAATAATAGAATAAATTTGAGATGAAACAATGAAATTTAATTCTTCATTTCCAATTACCATTTTAATGGAAAATTCAATAATAACAACGTTATATTTTTATGGTTATAGAACAACGCCACATCCAATCTAGCCTTAATATTGTCTTCCCGTTCACATCCATGACGGTGTTAAAAATGTGCTTAAACATATTCTTTTTAATGTGCTTGACGTCAAGGTTATGGTGGAGAATATTAGCCTTTTAATAAGGAAGCTCCCAAAAGATACCTCGCTTCACCCAATTATAGATCAAACCAAAACCAAAAAACTTCTACTTGCCTAATTAGAGACCAAACACAATGTCACCGTACTCTAACACAATATTATGTAATTCTTCACTAGAAAGACGCGAGGGTGCAACATCCTTTTTAACTCTACCAACAAAGAAATCCTTTCTATTCTTTCTGTACCTATGATTTGGTGGCAAGAAACGACGGTCACAGTAAAAAAAAAACTTTATCCTTGTTTGTTAGCTTGAATGCCTTGTTATTCTCCATACAATATGGACATGCTAGTTTTCCATGTGTGCTGACACGATCAAAAGATTGATAACAATAATACAATAACAATAATAACAACAACAATAGTAATAATAATACAATAACAATAATAACAACAACAATAGTAACAATAATAACAATAATAATAATAATAATAATAATAATAATAGAAGTAAAGAAGAAGAAGAAGAAGAAGAAGAAGAAGAAGAAAAAGTTGATGAGAACTTTGAGATAAAATATCAATATAAGGATTAAACAATGATAATAACAAATGCCAAGATTAAAGGATTCACTAATGGTATTTTAAACAAGTATAGTATAAACTCTTTTTATTACTTAATTAGAAACAACACACAAAAGAGGTTTCAATCGGATTATAAATGGTTAACATGATTACATTAATTATCTTATTCGAATAATACTAATACTTATAAATGTTATTAGGCATTCATGATTATAACATAATTTTAACAAAAAATCAAGTTTCTTTCATAGCTCAGGTGTCGTTTATTTATTTATTTATTTATTCTTCAAAAAAGTATGTGTATGTACAGGTAGTTATGATTGTGTCTCACATCTTCCCTTAGTTTTACATCCAAGAATGACTTAAGTGCCCTCTATGGGTCAAGGATATGTTTTCCATCTAGTTTTCTTAAAAACTAGCAAATATGGTTTTTTTAGTCAAATTCTCAAGACTATGTCAAACATGTTCTTTATGAAAATAGGTTTATAAGTCAAGAATTGCACGATGTTTATCTCCACTATGATGAGACTTAAGAGTCAATAGAAGATTATCTAAAAACTTTTGTGTTTTGAAATAAATCTCACCTTTTGATAATTTTCACAGGTTTTACGGAATGCATGTAAGTCCTTAAAGATGGTGGGCTAGTAAAGTTCACTTTGTAAGATTTCTACAGTCTTTTTTTTAATAAAAAATGATCCCCACGTGTCTTAAAGTGATAAAATTTAATGACACTACTTATCTCATTATTGGGAATGCATCTTTGAAATATTTGATCAGGAAAATAATTAAATAAGTAACGGTCATCTCAATAAAAGTTTTGCACGTCGCTTAAAAATTTTCTTTTGTCTTCAGTACTCTAGTGAGCTGGCAAAAATCCTAAAGTAAGAAAATTGATATTTTTAGCAAATCAAGGCATTGAACTAAGAGAATGTAAGGATTCGTTAGGAAAGTAATCATCAATTGGTGTGATATAAAATGTCGAATCTATTGTCACTCTTGATAAATGATCTGCATCAATATTTATGGTGCCTTTTTCATTCTCAATTTCTTCATGTTTGATCATGGCATGAGGAAATAGAAGTGCTGGTGGAGAATCAATCTTTTCTTTGCGATGTTCAGATTTAACCCATTTCCTTACTCTTAGAGATTGACTCATCATCTTTCTCACAAGGTTCAAGAATTAATTTTTGAATTACCTTACCAGTACGAAGAGTAATGACTGATTTGACTTGATCCATGTGTTGACTTCTAGAACTACTTGTATTTTTATTGTATTGCCTTTTGAGATTTTGTTGTGGTTGAGATATAAACTTACCTTTCTTTTGAAAACTGAGAGCAAATGTGACTTTTGCAAGAATATCTTTAAAATCTATTATGTTTTGAGCAATTGAGTATTAATTATCTTTGTTGGCAAAGTACCACTCAAGCTGTTGTTGGAGAGGTAAAAAATATGTAATTTAGAAGAAAAAGTACTTGATAGTTGGACCTTAAAAAAACTATGGAGTTTATTTGACCTTAGAATAACAGCCTCCAACTCTGGAAGCATTTCTAAAAAGGAAAGGAATGTATCATCAATCATGTTGTTACCAAGGTCCAGAAATTCTAAATTCACACAATTGATGATGGATGGTGGTATCAACCCTTTCAATTTGTTGCCATTGATGTTGAGATATCTCAAATTGTTCCCCTCTGAATAGATTGAAGGGACATTGCCTTGGAGATTGTTGACACCAAGATGCAACACGAAGAGTCCATCACTGAAGTTTCCCAAGCACTGTGGGATGAATCCACTAAAGCCATTGTTGGACAAGTCTAAAATCTCTAAGAACTTCAGCTTGCAAATGACAGAGGAGATGCTCCGAGTTAGTTTATCATTGGAGGAAAGCATAAGAGTTCTCAAATTCTCAAGCTTGAAAACTGAAGGTGGAATCTGGCCATACAACCTGTTATGACTGAAATCGATATATTGTAATGAATTATAAAGAAACGGACTTATGTGGCCATACAATAGGTTATTGTGAAGAAGAAGAGCCTGCAAAGAAGGCATAGAAAACAAAGAAGATGGAATTGTTCCACTGAGCAAGTTATAAGATAAGTCGAGAGAGTTTAAACCTGAAAGCCTACTGATTTGTGATGGGATGCATCCTATCAGTTGATTATTAGATAATGAAAGTGCGTTTAAACCTGAAAGCTTATTTATTTGATAAGGGAAGCCTTTTAGTCTATTGTTTGAGAGGTCCAACCACTCGAGATGTGTGACCTTAAACAAATCATCTGAAATTTTACCAGAAAAATTATTGGAAGAAAGTATAAGGAAGTATAGCTTTTTAAGATTTCCAAGAGAGGATGGAATTTGACCATTAAACCCATTGTTTGAGAGGTCTCACCAAGTGAGTTGTGTGAGGTTAGCAAAACCATCCAAAATTTTACGATAAAAATTATTGAAAGAAAATGATAAGGAATCTAGCTTATTAAGGTTTCCAAGGATGGAATATAATCATCAAACCTGTTGTTTGAGAGGTACAACCTGGTGAGTTGTGTGAAGTTAGCAAAGCCATCCAGAATTTTACTAGGAAAATCATTGAAAGAAAGTGCAAGGCAATCTAGCTTCTTATGGTTTGTAAGGGAGGATGGAATCTGTGTAGCAAATTGTCAACATTTTTTCTCAACCACCATCAACCACCCTCTCCTTTAACAACCACCATCAACCACTTCCAACCACCATTCAACCACCATCAACCCCCCTCAACCACCCTCAACCAAGTTGCCAAGACTCTCCTATAAATAGAGATAAAGAGAGAGCAATGTTATAAGTGTAGTGAAAGTGTGGTGAGTGCAACTGTGAGAGTGAGAAAATACAGATTTGAGAGAAACACCGAGTGTGAGAGTGAAACACCCGGTTAAGTGGGATTGTACTGGGTTGAGTTGAGTGTTTGTATCATTCCTCCAATAATATACAATCTGCTGCCTCCGTGGACGTACCCGATTTTGGGGAACCACGTAAATCTGTTGTTTGTGTTTTATTTGTGTTTGCTTTTGGTCCAGTATGCGCAACAAATTGGTATCAGAGCATTAGGGAAGCTTGAACACTGAAAAAAAAAACACCTTTTTCAGCTCTCTGTTCAAAGTTGCAGAATTTTCAAAGTTCTCAGATCTTGATTTTGACCACGTGTGGAGATTCCTCTCGTTGATACGAGTCTGGCGATATAAAGATCATCAAAATCGGAGTTGAAACGAGCCCTGTAGAGCTCGCCGAAGTTTCGCCGGAAATCTGCCGGAAAAACCAGACAGTGCCGGAAATCTCACCTGAGAAGACAGCCACGTCATCCGACACGTTGGCGCTGAGTCACCATCCACGTCATCAACAGAGGGTCCACATTGCCATGTCATCAGACACATCATCTAACAGTGACAGAATATTCTCTTGACAGAATAAGAATATTCCGTTGACAGTAAGAGAATATTCCGTGACAGAATATTCTTCATCAGAGACAGAATATTCCTTCCCTGAGTTAACTCGGTCAGATTGATTTTTTGGCCAACTCAATGATTTTTTGACCGGTTTTAGGCCGAGTCAAGTTGGTTCCTAGCATTTTCAACCATTCCGGACGCAACCGTGGTGTCCGTTTTGTGAAACAGCACACCGAAGTTACTGTTTTGGCTCTTTTGAGCATAAAAGTGCATGTTTTAACAATTTCGGGAGCCTATTTGTAATCCAAAGACGTCCTAATGGCTGATATTCCAGAAGAAAAATTAGTGGGAAATGCTAGTATACCTCCACAATATATCCCGGTATCGAGTACCAAATTTGAGGTGGAGAAGTTTGATGGGAAGGGTAATTTTGGCATGTGGAAATGCGAAGTCATGGATATGCTTGTCCAAATGAATTTGGATTTCACTCTAGAAGATAAACCGGAGGATTTGGATGATAAAAGCTGGGAAAGGATAAATCGGTTAGCTTGCAGTTCCATCCGACTTTGTCTTGTAAAGGATCAGAAGTACGCCTTTTCAGAACAAAACTCTGCAAAGGAATTATGGCAAGCACTGGAGGACAAGTTTATGAAGAAGAGTATAGAGAATCGTCTCTACTTGAAGAAAAGGATCTTCCGCTTTCAGCACAAGAAAGGTACTTCTATGAATGAGCATCTGAATGATTTCAATAAAATGATAGCTGATTTGAAGAATTTAGATGTGGAAATTGATGATGAAGATAAAGCTCTGCTGTTATTGAATTCACTGCCTGACACATATGAACATCTCGTCACCACTTTACTATATGGTAAAGAAAAAATTAAATTCATTGATGTGTCCAATGCTTTGGTGAACAATGAGTACCGAAAGAAGGATCAGATTGTTCATAAAGAGTCAACGTCAGAAGCATTGACAGTTAGAGGCAGAACAAACCCCAGAAGATTTCGAGGGCGAGGGAGATCTCGCTCAAAATCCAGAGGAGAATCATCAAACAGACGATATCTTGCAAAAGATGAGTGTGCCTTTTGTCATAAAAAGGGACACTGGAAGAAAGATTGTCCGATCAAGGGCAATAAGGAAAAAGATGAACCAACTGTGAACGTTGCACGAGATGAGGATGAACGAGACTCTGCATTCATGGTCTCATCACCAGAAAACCATTCTGGTGAATGGATTCTTGATTCTGCATGTTCCTATCACATGTGCCCTAACAAGCACTTATTCTCGAGACTCGAGGAGTTCGATGGAGGAGTTGTGTTGATGGGTAATGATGATGTTTGTGAGATCAAAGGGATTGGGACTATCCATCTGAAGATGCATAATGGGGTAGTCAAGACACTGACAGAGGTACGGTATGTACCTGACCTGAAGAAAAATCTCTTCTCACTTGGAGTCCTAGAATCCAATGGTTATAAGATTATCATGCATGGTGGAGTCCTGAGAGCAATCCGTGGTGCATTAGTTGTCTTAAGAGGCACGAGGAAAGGAAACTTATATTTCCTGGATGGATCTACTGTTACCGGTACAGCAGCTGTTTCCAAAAGCATAAAAGATGATGAAGCAGATAATTCCAGACTTTGGCACATGCGTTTAGGGCATGCTGGTGAAAAGGCTTTGCAAGGATTGGTCAAGCAAGGTCTATTAAAAGGCGCCAAGACTGGGAAGCATGGGTTCTGTGAGCATTGTGTTCTTGGAAAACAGACAAGAGTCAAGTTTGGCACTGCGGTACACAATACAAAAGGGATTCTTGATTATGTTCACACAGACGTATGGGGACCTTCAAAGAATGAATCTCTTGGAGGTAATCGTTGGTTTGTTACTTTTATCGATGATTTCTCAAGACGAGTATGGGTGTACATGATGAAACACAAGGATGAGGTCCTTGATATCTTTCTGAAATGGAAGAAAATGGTGGAGACTCAAACGGGAAGGAGAGTTAAGACTCTTCGGTCAGATAATGGTGGTGAGTACACTTCAGATCCTTTCTTTAAAGTTTGTCAGGATGAAGGGATCAAACGACATTTTACTGTGCGTAAAACACCACAACAAAATGGAGTAGCAGAACGCATGAATCGCACATTGGTAGAGAAAGTCCGATGTATGCTATCACATTCAGGACTAAGCAAAGTGTTCTGGGGCGAGGCATTAAGCTATGCTCGTCATATTGTTAACCGGTTACCTTCAGCAGCATTAAATGGAAGAACCCCTTTAGAGGTATGGTCAGGCTCTCCTGCAAATGATTATGACTCTATGCGTATATTTGGTTGCTCAGCATATTATCATGTTACTGAGTCCAAGCTAGATCCTAGAGCCAAGAAAGCTATATTTTTGGGCTTTAGTGGAGGAGTAAAAGGTTACAGACTCTGGTGTTCTGAATCAAAGAAAGTGATTTTGAGTAGAGATGTCACTTTTGATGAGTCTGGCATGTTACAACAAGAGAAATCACAGGAGAAGGAAAAACAGTCTGGTGATGCACAACAGGTGGAGTTGGAGACTTCAGTCATTCCTATAAAGACTGTTCAGACAATCTCTACTGAAGGAGATTCAGATGAAAGTTCAGATGAAGAGGATGCAACAACTTCAGCAACCACACAACAAGAATCCATTGCAACGAGTAAACCGAAAAGAGTTATCAAGAAACCTGCTCGGTATTGTAACATGGTGGCTTATGCACTTCCGGTGATTGATGATGGAATCCCCTGCACCTACAAAGAGGCAGTACAGAGTGTAGAAAGTGCAAAATGGAAAGAGGCAATGGATGAAGAGATGAAATCTCTCCACAAGAATCAGACTTGGGATTTGGTACAACTCCCTAAGGAAAAGAAGACAATTGGTTGCAAGTGGGTATATGCTAAGAAGGAAGGTAATCCAGGAAAAGACAACATCCGTTTCAAAGCAAGATTGGTAGCAAAAGGCTATGCTCAGAAGGAGGGGATAGATTATAATGAGGTATTCTCCCCAGTTGTTAAGCATTCATCAATTCGTATTCTGCTAGCCTTGGTTGCACAGTTTGATTTGGAGTTAGCCCAACTTGATGTGAAAACTGCCTTCCTACATGGAGATTTGGAAGAGGAAATTTACATGTCTCAGCCAGATGGTTTCAAAGTCACTAGGAAAGAGAATTGGGCTTGTAAACTGAAGAAGTCACTGTATGGATTGAAACAATCTCCTCGCCAGTGGTATAAGCGATTTGACAAGTTCATGATAGAACATGGATACACACGGAGTCAGTTTGATCATTGTGTATATTTTCGCAAACTTCTTGATGGTTCTTTCATCTATTTGCTCTTATATGTGGATGATATGTTGATTGCATCAAAGAGCAAAGTGGAGATTGACAGACTGAAAGCTCAACTGAGAACTGAGTTTGAAATGAAGGACCTTGGAGAAGCTAAGAAGATTCTTGGCATGGAGATTCAGAGAGACAGAAGAAAAGGCACAATCTGTTTGACACAGACCCAATACTTGAAGAAAATTCTAAAGAGATTTGGGGTAGATGGTAAGACCAAGCCTGTAAGTACACCTCTAGCTCCTCATTTTAAGCTAAGTGCTTCAATGTCTCCACGCACAGAGGAAGAGCGCAAGCATATGGTTCAAATTCCGTATGCAAATGCAGTTGGTGCATTAATGTATGCAATGGTTTGTACGAGACCAGATATTTCACATGCAGTCAGTATGGTGAGCAGGTATATGCATGATCCGGGAAAGGGTCATTGGCAGACAGTTAAGTGGATTCTACGGTACATTCATGGCACAACTGATATTGGTTTGAAGTTTGAGAGGGATGATAGACTCAAACAAAATTTAGTTGGTTATGTGGATTCGGACTATGCTGGTGACTTAGACAAGCGTCGTTCCACAACAGGCTATGTGTTTACACTTGCTAAAGGGCCTGTAAGTTGGAGGTCAACTTTACAATCAACAGTAGCTTTGTCAACAACTGAGGCAGAGTACATGGCAGTAACAGAAGCTTTCAAGGAAGCTATATGGTTACATGGGTTGATTGAAGATTTGGGAATTGTTCAAGAGCACGTGAATGTCCATTGTGATAGTCAAAGTGCTATTTGTCTTGCAAAGAATCAGGTTCATCATTCCCGCACCAAGCACATCGATGTTCGATTTCATTTTGTTCGAGAAATTGTGGATGAAGGAGATATTCTGCTACAGAAGATTGGTACCGCAGATAATCCAGCTGACATGCTCACAAAATGTGTCTCAGGGATCAAGTTCCAACATTGTTTGGACTTGGTCAACATCTCTCGGTGTTGAGCACCTTCAGGGTGCAGCGCCATATGGCGCATTAGAGGCAGCATTGATTGATCACAAAGATTGGATGGAAAAATCTTGCCAAGGTGGAGATTTGTAGCAAATTGTCAACATTTTTTCTCAACCACCCTCTCCTTTAACAACCACCATCAACCACTTCCAACCACCATTCAACCACCATCAACCCCCCTCAACCACCCTCAACCAAGTTGCCAAGACTCTCCTATAAATAGAGATAAAGAGAGAGCAATGTTATAAGTGTAGTGAAAGTGTGGTGAGTGCAACTGTGAGAGTGAGAAAATACAGATTTGAGAGAAACACCGAGTGTGAGAGTGAAACACCCGGTTAAGTGGGATTGTACTGGGTTGAGTTGAGTGTTTGTATCATTCCTCCAATAATATACAATCTGCTGCCTCCGTGGACGTACCCGATTTTGGGGAACCACGTAAATCTGTTGTTTGTGTTTTATTTGTGTTTGCTTTTGATCCAGTATGCGCAACAATCTGACCATCAAATCTATTATGTGAGAGATCCAACCACGCCAAGTGCGTTTGATTAACGAAAACATCATGCGTTTGATTAACGAAAACATCAGGAATTGGACCAATAAAATTATTGTATCTAAGATTCAAGTACTTGAGTTGCTTAAGTTTTCCAAAGGAGAAAGGGATTTGACGGCTTAGCTGGTTACCTGCGAGTCCCAACTCAATGAGTTAAGTGAGGTTACCAAGTAGACCTAGATTCGAGCCAACAAAATTACACCCAATAAGATACATCATTTCAGATGACTGATTGAATCTGGTTCCAAGTGTATTGAAATTTGTGTATATGACAGATCCAAATGCGAAAGCGCATTGCTCAAATTGTATGGCGGAAAAGATCCAGTGAGTTCTCCGTTGTTCTGTAAATCGAGCGATTGAAGGTTTGATCGGCAAAAAAAATTATCAGGGAGTTCCCCTTTCAATCTATAATACTGAAGTTGGAGAGATGACAAAGAAGAAGACAAGTTCATCAAGGAACTGGGTACCACCAAAGACATGTTCACTCCACCCAAGTAGAGTTCTCTCAGCTGGGTAAGGTTCTGAGCAAGCTTGTTGAAAGAAATCGGTTCCAGCATCAGCTCCTCAGAGTTGGAAGACAGATCAAGTGACACCAATCTGGATAAATGGGAGATTTTTGGGGGAACTTGGCCTGCAAAATTCGATGAATTTAGATTTAAATGCGTCAACCAAACGAAGATGAAATGATAGAGCGATTGAAGTCATTGTGAGAGAGATCGAGCTTTTGAAGATGATGAAGGGAGAAGAGAGTGCTGTTAGAATGGAGGGTGCCATAAAGCATGCTGCAACCAAGGTCTAGGCCAATTACATGGCCAGTTTGCATGTTGCATGTGACGCCATCCCAAGTGCAGCAATCTATACCCTCTTTCCACAGCACTTTCTTGGGTGGATAACATGAAAATCTAAATGGAGAAAAAGGAAACATGGGAAAGGAGTTTTTGAATTGGAGCAAAGCAAGGCTCTGGTCACCGGGGCATAATTTTACTGAAGAGGAGAAATTGGAAGAAGAATGAGTAGGTTGGGAGTGCGAATGGAAGAAAAGGAGGCCGAGAAATTGAGCGAGCAACAATGAAGATCCCATCATTCCCCTAAAAGTGCTCTTCTCAGAGACTGGAAGTTGACTTAGATTGATTGGAGGCTTCTATTAGAATGTAGTCTATATACAGAGACTTCCGGAATGCATATTTACCCTTTCCTCGTTGTTTCTAAAATTATTTAAAAAAGAAATCATATAAATATATCATCAGAAAACCGATGGGAGAACAAAAGCCTAGCCAGAATAAAATTTAAAGCAAATTCCTTGCTGCTGCAAAAGAGACTAAAAACGAAATGGAATTTGAAATGTTGCAGTCTCAGCTAATTAGCACCAAAATATATATAGAAGTAGACTTCTGAATTCTAGACGATGGCATGTGAACAGGAATTTGGAACCCATTGTTGATGATATTTCCTAGATGGATACACGTCTAGTTCATTAAAGCATAGGACTTGGCTCCCCCGAGACTGATTTACGTGTCACCTGGGAAAATTACTGCTGCGATGATCAAGTATTGCATTATTTAGGAAAAGAATATTCAGCACTCAACATTAGCCTGCCATATAGCGAAACAATTTATCTTAGAAATTGCAATATCTATGCATGAAAACAACACATTTGTCTTAGATAATCTTTTAATAAACAAACTTAGAACTCACCTGTCTGGTTTTGATTTTATTTATACTGTACGTTGTTCTGAAATCCGCTGCTCAGTAATAAGAGTTTTTTTTAGTGTTTTTCATGTCATTTCCCAATTTATTTTGTTTCTTCTTCTTTGAGAAAATACAAAAATGAAAAAAAAAAGGTTATGAGAAAATAAATCACTTTTGAAGGATAAGACCCTACTAAATTAAAAAAAAAAGAAAAGAGAGAAGGTTTTCAAGGGATCAACTCTTTTATTTTTTAAACTATTGTAATAATTTTTTATTTTTTTAATTTATTTTCTGACTATCACATGCTATCGTCTATATATATCATATATCATGTACTTTTATAATCAAGGTGTATTGTTGAAAACACTGTTGGTATTACCTTTTGATTTTAGTCTAGTTATTTTTATAACTCTTGTTTTAGAAGAGGAATTTATTGAATCCCGAAGAGTAATCTTAAGAAAAATATTTTTAAAGTCGTTGCTCATAGAGATGCCTAGACTTTATTTTGTTTCTATTTTTCATTGGATTCTCTTATAACAGGTGGAAGACTTGGCTCTTTTTTTTTTTTTTTTTAGAAATGAGATTTTTGAAATTATACTTGACCAGAAAAAAATGTTTGGCCACCCGGATGAATGTAAGGTGGAAGACTTGTTGGTATGGCTTTCCCTGGTTTTTTCTCCAAATACAACGCAACTTACACTATTCATGGATAGTAAGGTTATGTAGGTCCAGTATTTGACTAGCATGGACTGGAACAGCAAGTTGTTGAAAACACCATAGGTTATGTACGGTTTTAATTCCGAATTTTCAATTCATTGTAAACTCGTTAGTACATTGTTCGTATTGCTTTTATATTATTTATTATTTTAATTATTAATAAAATAATTAATGAATTAAAAAATCATCAATATTATTTTAAATATTTTTATTAAATTAAATATTATAAACAAAATCATCCACATATTGAAACATTATCACTTATATTTGAAGGTTTTTAAAATTTTATAATTAAATTAAAAATTTAAATAAAATATTATAAATAGAATCGCCAACAAAATGGTTAAAAATATTAATATTTAATTATTCATAGGTAAAACCGTCAGTAAAATACAACAATACAAATATTAGAATTTCTTATTTCACAATAAATGATTTTTTTTCTTCTTCTTCTTTTTCTTATGTAAAAAACATCAATATTCTTTTTTTTCTCTTCTCTTCTCTTCTCCTCCACATTGAGGTATGTCTTCTCTCTTATCTTTTTTTTCTTTTTTTGATTTTTTTAATTAACATACTTTATAAATTTATTTTTTCTTAGCTTCAATTATAACTACATTATTAAGATAATATTTTTTTTGTGTTTTTTCATTATATTTTTTTTATTTTATCTTTAAATTTTTTTATTTTTAATAATTGTATGAATGTTGTTATATGATTTATTTTTCATGTGAGATCAAATTTTTTTGTTGATTTATTTATAAGATTTTTAAATAAATTTTAATTATTTTTCTAGTCTTGTTAAATAGATTTTTTTTAAAATATGTTTTTAAATAATCATCATTTTTTCCGGTTACATGAGAGGCTTCTCAAAAAACATACTGATAAAATGAAGCGAATAATTTTTTTAGTGTACTTTTTCTGTTAGTAAATTTATCAGTAATAATTTTTTTATTATTGATAAAATATTTTTATTTATGATTTTGTCAATAAATTAATTATTAATAAAATAATAATATAAAAACTAATTAAAAATTTCATCAATAAATATAAGAGTTTTAGCAGTGATCGAGCCATTCAAATTATTGGATCCAAGATTTAAGTGGACGAGCTGCCCAAGCTTTTCGCACGAGGATAGAATATGATCACATAAGTTATTATCAGACAGGTACAACTTAATGAGTTGCATCAAATTACCTAATATAGCTAGATGCAACCCTACCACATTAAAAGCACATAGGTACAATTCCTTCATAGACTTTAGATTACTGATCAATCCATGAATATAAATTCTTATATGTGAGAGATCAAAGGACGGAAGAGCACTCCTCATATTGAATGGCGGAAAAGAGCTAGTAAGATCTTCATTATGGGATAAATCTAGCAACCCAAGGCTTGATAGCCTGAATGTATTAGCTGGGAATTCTCATTGCCAGTAAGAGCACTACTCATATGTATTGTCATTGTAGTTTAACTTTTGTGTTACTTTGTACGCTTGTGCAATTTATTCTTCATAGTTTATAAGATTATTGTTTGGTCATTTTATAGCCTTTTTATATATAAAGTATTATATATATATATATAACTGAAAAAATATTATGTTCATATATATTTTTATTATACACCCTTATTGTTATAACTTAATTGTAGACCATTTCCTTTTAATTTAATTTTGAGGGATTTAAAATTTAAAATTTAAAATTAAAATATTAAAAATTTATTTTGATTAAAAGTATTTAATTTTGAGGGATTAAGTATTTAAAATTTAAAATTAAAATATTAAAAATTTATTTTGATTAAAAGTATGATTTGTAAACTTACAGAAAAACTAGAAACTATAATGTATTTTTTAATTTTTCTAATATTTAATTTTAAAAAATCATTAGAATAATCATATAATGATAGTTTTCTATTTTTTAAATTTAATTTTTAATCAAATTTAAATTTTTTTTAAAAAAAAGAATGAATTTCTTCAAAACGTTTTTGTTTATATGTTATAGAATTCATTTCAGTGCATGTAAATATGAGAAGAGCAAAAAAAAAGTCATTACCTTAAAATATTACCCGTGAAACCCTATCAGCTTTCAGGAAATAAGAAACATAGAAACAGAATCAAAGCCGACTCTCTCTCACTCCTGATCTCTCATCATATCGCCATGCCAGAGGAAGAAGACAGCGTGTTTCTTTTTCAAGACAAATACTAAAGGCGATGATCAGAAGCAAGTCATTAGTACTTTTAAAACCAGGAAGCTCTTGCACCGTGTGGGAATGAAACAATTATGAGCTGGCGTGAGTGGGAATCAAAACAATGATCTTGCTGCTGTGACTGGACGCCCTCTCCCTTAGCGTTCACCCTGAAAGTATTTGTAAAGCCACACTTGTTATGTGGTGAGAGATTTATATATGTAGGAATGTGTTGGTATAGTTACAGTAGAACACAAACAACAGAATAACTTATCCTATCTATTTTGCTATATTATCTCCTACAGTTAAGGAGGATAACGTGATGTGCTGCATTCCTTATCATCCCCTCGCAACCTAGCGTGGGATTATAACTAACACGAAGCTTGTGGCCAGGGGGCGTAGCTGGTAGCATTTGAAAGGGGAGGCTAAAATTAATATGATAAGATATGCTATTAAAAGTTTAATTATTCAAAATAAAAATATTATACTATTCTATATTTAAATACTAAATAAAAAAAATTAAAATGTTTTGCAGGGGCCCGGGCCCCTGCTTGCCTCTCCCTAGTTCCGCCCCTGCTTGTAGCGAAAGAATGTGAATAGTGATCGCGAGAGACTCATAGTGAAAATATTAGCAATTTGCAAGTGAGATTGCACACATTGAGGCTGAATAATCCTTGATACTGCTAGCTCATGAATAAAGTGGTAGTCAAGAGCGATGTGTTTTGACCTTTATGAGAAACTGGATTGAGAGTAAGGAAAATCGCACTCTTGTTATCACAGAGGAGTAACGCCTTGTGTGATAAGGAAACGTTGAGGTCACGAACAAGATGAATCATCCCAACAACTTCAGAAGCTGTGTGAGCCAAGGCGCGATACTCAGATTCACAACTAGAATGAGAAACAGTAGGTTGTTTCTTAGCACTCCATGAGATGAAATTGTCACCCAAAAATATTGCGTAACCAAAGGTGGAGAGACACGTGTCAGGGCAACCAACCCAATCGACATCAGAGTAGGCAATGAGACTAATGGGTGAAGAAGGAGAGAGGGAGTGACCATAATAAAGAGTGTCTTTGACATACTGAAGGATACGTTTGAGGGCTTGAAAGTGATGCACTGTGCGAGATTGCATATACTGACTCACAGCATTAATAACATAAGTAAGATCGGGACGACTGATAATTAAATATTGCAAGGCACCCACCATGGAATGAAACAACGTGGGATCAGTGAAGGCATCACCATCGCTGGACAATTGTTGTGAGACAACCATGGGAGTCGTCAATGGCTTGCAATCAAGTAGCTGAGCACGAGCAAGGATATCATGGGCATATTTGTCTTGACTCAAGAAGAGGCCTTTAACAGTGGAGTAAAGCTCCAGGCCAAGAAAATAATTCAATGTTCCCAAGTCCTTCGTGGCAAACTCATGATGAAGTTGTTGAGTACAATGCTGAAGGAAAGGAGTATTGCTACCAGTGACAACAATGTCATTAACATAGAGTAATAGGTAGAGAATGATGTTGGATCTAGCATAGACAAAGAAAGAGGAGTTTGCAGAGCTGCAAGTGAAACCAAGACAAAGTAGAAAGGAACTGAATCGATGGAACCATGCCCGAAGAGCTTGCTTCAAGCCATAGAGAGCCTTCTTGAGCTTACAGACGTGATGAGTAAATAACGGATCAGCGTAACTAGGAGATTGCTCCATGTAGATAGTTTTGGTTAACATACTATTTAGGAAAATATTTTGGACATCTAATTGGTGGAGAGGCTTTTCATAAGAAACTGCGAGAGAGATCACAAGGCGCATAGTAGAGGCCTTAACAACAGGGCTAAAGTGTCGTGAAAATCCAAACTAAGAAGTTGAGAGTAGCCTTTAGCAACAAAGCAAGCTTTGAGATGATCAACAATGCCATCAACCAAGTATTTGACATGAAAAACCCACTTGGATCCAACAATATTAGTTTAAAGGGGACAAGGAACTAAGGCCAATGTGTCATTAGAGGAAAAAGCATCCAGTTCTTCATTCATTGCAGCAATCTAACCATGATGTTTCAAGCCAGATGTAAAACTTTTTGGTTCCTGTGTGTAGCAAGTAAGGCGTGGACCGAAGGCAACAAGGAGGTAATATATGAGTGATGTTTAGGCTTGAAGACACCAACCTTAACTCTAGTGATCATTGGATGATGATTAGGAGAAGCTCCAGAAGGAAGTTCAGATTCGTTTGATGGCAGAGAAACAATAGATGAGGGTTCTGTGCAGCAAGAGAAGCGATGGACTCTGCTATGGAATCAACTATGGTAGTAGATTCTAAAGAAAAAGGCTGCACAAAATCACCTGAAAGATCAATAGTACAAGGAACACAAGATGATAAAGATGGTGCAATAGGAAGTGATGAAGAAGATTGCTAAGTTCAGAAGGAAGAGAGATCACAGCAAGGTTAGAAAAATGCAAACTAACTAGTGATGTGGGATCACAAGAAGAGGATAGATTAGTAAATGGAAAATTAAGCTTATCAAACTGGGCATCACAGATGATGTATATATACCGTGTAAAAAGATCAAGACATCGAAACCCCTTGCGAGACATAGCCAAGAAAAATATTACTAATAAATTTATTGACGGAAAAGGTAAGTAAACAAAAAATTACTCCTTTTATTTTATTAGTAATTTCCTCGAAAAAATATTGTATATAATTTCTTTGGTAATTATTTAAATTTTTTTAAGAAATCTATTTTATCAAACTATAAAATAATTAAATTAATATTAATCAACACTCTATAATACTCAAAATGCTTAGAAAAAAGAAGAAGAAAATCAACTTAAACAAATTTGAAAAAAATAAATTCAACAAAAAAAAAATTCAACAAAAAAAATTCATATGAAAAAAGTTTAAAAATCCTATAAATAAATCAACTAAAAATTGATCTCATATGAAAAAAAAACCTATAATAATATTCATACAATTATTAAGAATAAAAACAATTAAAAAAAATATAGTGACAAAAACACAAAGAAAGAAGATTTTTTTTACTTTAATGTAGTTGCAAGTAAAGTTAGGAAGAAAAACAAATAGTAAAGTATAATAATTAAAAAAAATAAGAACAAAAAATAAAAAAATGAGAAGAAGACATACCCGAGGAGAAGAGAAGGAGTTTAGAAGAAAAGAGAAGAAAAATAAAAAAGTAGACAAGTCTATTGTGAAGTTACAAATTGTAGGCTTTTATTGGAGTATTTTACCGACAGCTAATTAAATATTAATATTTTTAATTATTTCAACAGTGATTTTGTCTGTAATATTTAATTTAAATTTTGAATTTAATAAAAAACTTCAGAAATTGTATCATCGTCGACTTTTCAATCCGTTAGTATTCTATCTGTAATTTTTAATTTAATTTTTTAATTTAACTAAATTTTTCAAAAAACTATCAAATAATACCGTCGTCTTTTTAAGCCGTCGGTGATTTTGTCTATAAAGAACAGTAATTAACAGTGCAATTAGAAAATGAATAGTTTTAGAGCTCTCTATAAAATACCAATGGAAATTTCATTGGTGATTTCTTTTATAATTGATATAATAAATAGTGTTCATAGTTTACTAATAATTTTACTTATGAAATTGACCAACATAATTTATTCCGTCCATAATTCTGTTGGTTGAAATGGTACATCATCATATTTTTTTTTACTTTGTTTTAAATTTTTTTTCATTGTAATTCTCTTAGTAAATATCAAGAGAATATTTTTTGTTAATAAAGTTGTCGATAATTGACTGATGAATATATTTTTTTAATATTGCTATTTGTATTTATTGATTTTCTTCTAATGAGAAAAAAAACCAACATGAGTAATCGGCAAAGTGGCTCCATTACCTACTTTTACACGATCCTTGTCATTATAAGGTTAAACCTTGTCTAGTTGAGAGGATTCCAGTAGCTTCAGTATTAGTATACCAATCAGTTGTTGTGTCAGGTAAAGGGCAGTGGGAAAAGGATTCAACAATGTTGGCAAAGTTAACAACCTTTGCATAACGATCAGGACAGTGTATAGCTGTATGCCCAATGTTGTGACATATCTAGCAACAGGGTGAATAAGAATTACCATGACCCTTGCCAGATTCAGGAATGAAGGATCCCCCTCCCTTGCCAGAAAAATTAAAAAAGCCTTCAGTGTTGGATTGAAGTTGACTTTAAGGACAACAAAGGCAGCAGATGAGAGAGCAAGTGTTTCAAGTGAGTTTTGAAATATTTCAGAACTTTCAGCCTTGGAGACAAAGACCTCGAAAGGAAGGTATAGGAGAAAAAGATAGCGGATGGTTGAGAAGTCTGCAAACTCAGAGCCCAGGTCATGAAGAAACTAGTGAAGGAGAGCCCATGGCAGCAAGTTGATCGCAAAGTGCTTTAAAGAAATAAGAGTACTCAGTAACACTACGAGATCGTCGTTTTAAATGTTGCAGGTCATCTTTAAAATGTACAGATATGTGGTGAGAGATTTATATATATAGAAATGTACAGATACAGTTACAGTAGAACACAAACAACAGTATAACTTATCCTATATGTCTTGCTATATTATCTCCTACAATTAAGGAGGATAACGTGATGTTCTGCATTCCTTATCACATCCCCTTACTAGCAAGCTTCACTGGCACTTCTCGTTAGTTATTTGTCTTGCACTAGCCACAACAGCAATCGTCTTCAGCTCCAACAGCCATCACCGACTTGCAACCCCTCAAACACCGGGAGCATGCATTGGCTAAGGCAGCAGCGTCATTTTCTGTCTCAGCAGCATGACCAGCTTCCCTAATTCTCGGTCGACGCTGCTCCATCTCTCTTTTTCCCCGTAACAGCAGGTGATCCTACCAGAAAGCTTCACCGTGCTTCTCTCAGCCTCCATTAAAGCAACGTTTGGAAACTCTCCTTCGTACCAGCAACCCTATCTCCGACGTAAACAGCAAGCCGGATCTTCAATAGTGAGCAGCGTCTAACCATCTCCCTCAGCTTCACCTCCAGCCTCTAGCCACAGCCACGCAGGTATGTTCTTATAGTTTCTCTGTTTTGCTAAATTAATATGCATCAGTGGGTAGCCGGGTCATTGACTTTGGTAAGTAACCACTGGGTACATCCCAAGTTATATAGCTGAGCTAGATCCATCATCATAAAAAAGAAACAGGGAATATTGATGTCAAGTTGGGCTTGGGTTTCAGGCCCAGCCGATTCTAATTATTTTGGGTTAAAGGTGTATTTTGTCAAACATATCTTTATACCTTTCTCCTTTCTCCTTTATTTTATTTCCTTTTGTTTTGATATTTGATCAAAATAAGCTTTTTTTTCATCAAAAAATTCTTTAAAAATTTGAGAATGTTTATTGATTTATTTATAGGCCATTTGTATTTGTTTTGTGTTGTCTTGCTATCTTTGTTATATATTCGATCTGTGGATTTTTTCTATGAAATGTAAATATGATATGCAATACATGACTTTTTTAAAAAAAAAAAGGATAAAAATAAAAAAAAAAAAGAAGAGAAAAGTTGTTTCTTTTTTCTAATCCAAACTTTGTGAGTTTATTTGGTAGTGTCAGAGCTAGGAATAGTATACTATTTCGGTTACGTAATGTTTATCGATGCCTGAGTTGAAAATATCTATTGATGAATATTCATTAATGCTAAAGTTGGAAATATTGTAAAAAAAACTATAAAAAATAGAATAAAGACAAACTTTTAGCAATTTAAGACAAAATAGTAATGTAGCTTACCTTAAGTAGAATGCTTAATAAGTGATAATATATTTATTTTTGCATAACCAGTCTCGTACTATAAAATCTTTGTTGATTAATTAGAGTTTCTAGTGATCATAATACGAAGTAGTAACTCCTAAAACAAGACCTTTTTTTCCCCTTGGAACAAGATGTCACATAATTATTCTCATTAGAAAATTTTTAGAAGTCGTCACGATGTTCAGGTGCGATACTTATAATTAATTTAGTTTTAGACTGCCACCTTATTAAATAGGCAATTGAAAATTTAATCAATATAATTAGGTTAATAAATGTATTAACTTCAATTATATAAATTCAATTTTATTTAATTTTTGAAAAATAATTTAAACTTTCTTTGATTTAAATCCTATAATCTAAAAACAAATATTTTATAGTTTATTTATTTTGAATAAATAATAAAACTTTCAAAAAATAATTTTTTGATTATTGTGATAGAAAAATATGAACTCCAGTTAAGAGAATATTGCCTTAACAGGCTTCACCTCAATAAGAAGAATTTCATTATTATTTTTTGTGGTGCATGGTAAAACACTTAAGATATTTAATAGTGTGAACTTTAAAATATGGAAACATAAGATACTTGTAATAGTCCTGGCCATTCTATTCTATAAATGCTAAAAGATTATGACATATACTTTTAATATGAGGGTATTTGTTTTTTTGTAAAGAATTCTACTGAAATTTAAGTAGAGGATTTTTTTTATATAGAACATCCCAAGTTATCGACTACTTCTAATTTATTTGTTCATTGCATCACAACATTGTACAAGGGTTTTGGACTTTTTTTTCCATCATTAATACTCAACTCATTCACACACACACAACCCCTTTTCCTTTTGACTTTTCATATTATAAAGTCAAAAAGAAAAGGACAAACAAGATCAATATAAACATGAACCATAAATCATATTATAAAGTCAAAAGAAAAGGGGGTAGTAACATTTGATGAGAGATTTTAAAACATAACATAAGTATTCTTAAAACTTTCAATATGATTAATTACAAGATAACTAAGGAGTTCAAGTTCAAACAATATTAGAGTTTACATAACTAACATACTACATGCTGAGTTAAGATTTTTATATATATCAAAGTTTACACAAAAAAAAAAAAACATATTGCATGATCTAGCTAATTTTATTACGCTTAAGATAATTTTACTTTTTTTACATAAGCTTAGCAAAGAAGAATCCTAAAAATAATAAGCTCCCTAGATATTAGACAGACTTATTACAAAAACAACTTAATAAACATACAATTATATTGACAGAAAAATTATAAATGATCATGTAATGAATACAAATAAAGCATAAATTTTCTATTGGTGTCGTAAGAATTCTAATAACCAACTTATAAATTTCTTAGGAATCTTTTAAAGACCAATTAAACATCATTTATTTATTCTTAATTTATTACTCTTATCTTCTTATATGAACCTAGTAACTTTATTTAATTGATTTTATTAGATCTTTAACCTTGCATAGTCGAACCTGGATATTTTCAAGCAATTATACTTATCAAATTTTCTAGGTTATCCAAATATGGATGCCCTTGATGAATCAAGCCTTATAGATCATTCCTGGGTTTCCCAATATAGACGTCATTAGCTGAAACTACTCTTATAATTTATTTCTCGACAATCCTATCATGGATGTCATTGGCCAAAGCTAATCTTGTAATTCATTTCTTGGCATTCCTATCATGGATGCCATTAGTCGAAGCTAATCTCATTAATATACTAGAATTTATTTATATTGAACATAATATTATTGTTAATTGCATTTATCAAGGAGATTTTTAATTGCATAAGCATTAAGGAGAGGGAAACCACGCATCTACTCCGCTTGTCTCGTGACTTCCTCCAATAGAAAATCCAATCCTAGTCACTCCTCCTGAATCACAAAGAAGTATTTGGTCATGATTCCTTCAAGTTAAATGTTATAGGCAATCCTTATTCATTCATTATACATATGATACTTTCTATACATGTTCATTTTCTCATTATAACATACATATACATATCAAATGTATATCTTTAGAGTTAGTATATCACCGTTCAAGTGTTTACACGACTCAGTTTTGCATCAACGAGATTTTAGTATCATGACTTGGGTTTGCGACAATGAAATTTTAGCATCTATTTTCATCTAGACCCTTTTATATATTTCTTTTGAATGTTGACATATAAATCTCTCATAATTCAAAAGAATTAATTTCAACATGAATCATTAACATGCCCAAAATCACTCGTCTTCTACACACATATAAATGTGTCCATCAATTCACAATATAGCCAATCTGTAGTTTTCAGTCTCCAAATAGAATTTTAGAGTTTTAATTCGGGTGGGGCTAAATGTGAAATTTAACATCCTTAATTAAAACTTTCATGTATTTTGCTTCAATTCTGTTATTCATCTATTCAAAATTAGTTAGCAGTCAAGTAGTCAAATTTGTCTTGTTACAAACAACTTGTCCACTCAATGGTATTTTGCCTATATATGAAGTTCTATAATTCCAGTTGAGGCAAGACCAATTATAAATGTTAGCTAACTCAATTATCTACAACTTTTATATAAAACGTTATAGCAATTTCTATCAACTTCGATGTTTAACAATAGTTTTAATTTTAATAACCAAATTGCCTTATTACGAACAGCTTGTCCACGTAACGGTATTTTATTCATATCTAGAGTTCTATAACTCCAATTGAGGCAAGATCAGTTCCAAATGTTAGCTAACCCATTCCTCTACAACTTTTATATAAAACATTACAGCAATGTTTGTCATCTTCTATGTCTAAAGATAGTTTTAATTATGATAACCAAACTATCATGTTACAAATAATTTAATCTCTTAATGGTATTTTTCTCATATCTAGAGTTCTATAACTCTAATTGATACAAGACCAATATCAAATGTTAGCTAACTCATTCCTCTATAACTTTTATATAAAATGTTACAACAATTGTTATCATCTTTTATGTCAAATTGATGTTGGGATTTCCATTACCAAACTGCCCAGACTTGAATTCATGGATTTAGACACTAATCAAACATTTTCTATGAACTTTTTTAACATCATAGGATTCCATTACATATAAACTCTGTTAGGGACCTACAATTAAAGTTCATTCCTTATCAAGACATCAAATCTTTCTTCTTCTAATTTTTTTTTTCATGATAACATGATTCACACAACTTCAAGCACCAACATAAAGCATACAAGTGAAGATCAAGAGATATGAAAAGAAGTTAAAAGTGATTTCACTTACAACAAATTTCATATATCCTTATCATTGAACATAGAACATCATTATATTAGAATAATATCATTGAAGACTCCCCCTCTCCTCATATTTTTTTCTTTTGCCTGAATGGTGGGGGTTTCCTATCAACTCCCACCTTCATCAATCCTAGTTAAAAATGTTGTGTTCCTAGACTATTTATGCTCTAGAGTATGTATTTGCATTGATTTTTCATTTACCCTAATTTAATTCAAGAATCCTAAATCACTTTATTTAGAGCTTTCTACTCATACAACCTAACACCTCACATAACAAGTTCCAAGGATAAAGGGTTACTCTTGCCTCACTAATTAGGAAGAATTTTGAGGGAGTATTTAGGTGCTATCCTTCTTCTTCCTTTTGGTTTTCCTTCTCTCTCTTTTTTCTAGCTGGCTCTCTCTCTTTTTCTTTACTTCAAATTCTTGATTTTACACCTTACAATTATTCTTCTTTCACTCTGGCACTTGGTAAGGAAGACATGCAAAGGATTTTTGGTTTGAAATTAAAATGGGGAAGGGGTTGTTGTCTATGGTTTTTGCCAGCTTGATGGAGAAGAAAAGTCTCCATCTTACTCTCTCACATGTATTTATACCCCTTTCTAATTGAGACTAGGTTTTATTTGGTTATTTTTCTATTAATTCCTAGTATTTCTTCTCTTTTTTAATACACTTTAATCATCTATTTTTAATTTTTCATTCTCGTACTTTAATAGTTAGATTGATTTCATAAATTATTTACTTATTCTAAAGTTACTCCAAAAATATTGAATTTTCTTTTTGTTCTCTAATAAATTTCAACTTGGGATTTACAATACTCTTCTATCTTGTCACCTTAAACTTGGCAAAACTCTTGGAAAAAATGCATTAAAGTTATCAGATAAAGAGTCTGATGTTGCATTAGTGACAACTATTAATGCATGATCACATGGTGATCTTATATGTAAGTATCACATCCTAAATTGGTTGGATAATATACTTTATTACATGTATAGTTTCATTGTTAGTTCTAAAAAACAGCTATGAGAATCCTTGGAGCAAAAGTACAAGGATGAGGATGTCACCTTGAAAAAGAATTCATAGTCAACAAATTTCTTGACTTTAAAATGGTTGATTCAAAAATAGTTGTAAGCCAAGTCCAAGAATTACAACTCATCTTATAAGATATTTGTGAAGATGAAATGATTCTAAGTGAATCTTTATAAGTGATTGTTATTGTTGTAACCTAATTTTGGATTCACCAAGATTTTCTCAAAAGTTATTTTATTTTATTATTCATAAAAAAATCCAAAAACATTAAGAAAAAGTTTAAAATTTAAAAATATATTTTTCTCGAGTCAACTGTATCTTTCCATAAAAACATATTTCACTAGATCAATATGAGTCAAACCATGTTGACTAGGCTAAAAAATGAGTTTTCAGGTCGTTTTGAGTCAAAACCGTTATTTTTTATCAAAACCGAGCCCACCAAGTCAATACAGGTCAAACCATGTTGACTAGGGTAAAAAATGAGTTTTTGGGCCATTTCGGGTCAAAACCATCATTTTTTATCAAAATCGAGTCCATCGGGTCAATACAGGTCCAACCATGTCGATTATGATAAAAAATGAGTTTCAAGCCATTTTGGGTCAAAATTGTTATTTTTGGTCAAAACCTGATCCACCGGTTTAATACTCATCGAAAGTTTTTTTTTAGTGTTTCAACATAATTTTTGGTAATTAAAATTGATTTTTAGCTGTTGAAACGAGCCTTTTCTAATGTTGATTTGAGGTTTTAATTTTACCCATATAAATATTTATTATTATATATAATAAAACAAAATCAATAATGTAGAAATTTTATCATAGTAGGCGGAGAAGTTATGTCGATGGTAGGTGAAGTAGTTATGGTGATAAAAATTTTCTTTAAAGTAGATACATACGACCTACATTAGATTTTGATGTCTCCTACCATTGGCTATAAATAGCCAGTGAAAATTTGCTAGGAGGGGAAAGAGAGAAAAAAAGAGACGGGGAAAAAAAAGAAAAGAGTATAGATTTTGGTTGCTATTCAGATTTTTTTTACTTTCTCTTCACGTGAGTAAGATATTGATTTAAAAAAAACAATTTGAAAAATACCAAAAATATCATAACCGTTAGATCTAATAGTGTTTAGTTATGGTCCGTTGATTTAATAGGATACAATAGGCTTACCACACTGGATTAAAACTCACATCCATCTCAACCCTTAAAACAATCTTCCCTTTGATCATGTTCTGCCACGTCATCTGGTGTACCAAGCTCTTAGTGTACCGCGCCATACTAGATCAAAGATCAGCCCATTCGGACCGTCCAATCAACTTGTAGATCAAACCAATCACAGTCGAAGGATCAGTTCATCTGCGATCCAATGGTTCAAAACCTTTCGCTGCACTGTTGTACCGTGCTAAAATTTACACCATAGCAAAACCACAGACTCTCTCTCCCCTCTCACCGGCGATTCTCTCCCTCTCATCTGATCTCCCCCCTCCAGCCGTTTAAAACCTCTGAACCACCACAAAAAGATTAATTGCCTCCTATAAAGAAAAACCCAAGTAGTTTTCATCTCTCTCCCCGCCTCATCTGGCTGGAAAAAGGTTGCGACTTCTTCGACCACCTGGAGTTTCAAATCTTCCATTTTCCCTCATCAGCCATCAAAGGCCATTGAAACCACCGTCATTAGAATTCTCTCCCTCAAATCTACCAAAATCAACCATTCTTTGGCTGGAAATCTCGCCGAAAAATTTCACCACCTCCAACAGTGACTGCGTGTGAGCTACACGCGCCACCAGGGGCATTTTCATAATTTTTTGAGAAAAGGGTATTTTAGTCTTTTACCTATATGATAGCACTTAGGTATTTTTTTATTCCTAATGGTATTTTTCATATTTTTATATATAAGTATTTGTAAATTTTCTTGCATGTTATAAAACAAAAATAAATAAATAAATAAATATAAAAGGAATAACGACACGGGTCCAACACCCATCTTATCATGTCATCGTTCATGGGTCCAAAGCCCAATTCTCAAGTATGGATATACCCATTTCTCAATGATATCAAAATAAGTTTTGTTTTATAAATGAATATTATTTGTTGATATGTCTCTTTTTTTTTTTTAAATGACCAATGTCAAAAATTTAAATATCAAATATGGATTATGTCCATTATTTTTTCCTATTGGTAATCCAGACGTAACTCTCATTTTTAGGGTCAAATGCCAATATTTTAGACGAGTCTTCTATTTTTAGGAACTGATGTCATTTATTTTTTTGTACACGTCTCTTTTCTTTACAAAAAAGGACTGATGTCAAAAGTTTAATTACAAAATATGGATTATGTCCATTGTTGTTTTTTTGGTAATTCAGACGTAACTCTCCTTTTAGGGTTAAACGTTGACATTTTAGACGAGTCTCCTATTTTTAGAGACTGATGTTATTTTTTGACATGTCTCCTATTTTTAGGGACCAACGTTAACCATCTTTAAAAAAAATTACAAATAAGCTCAAAATGTAATATCATCTGAATCAAATAAAAAAAAAACACATAAGTAAAGGTAACTTTTTCTCTTGAAATGATGTTTTAAGGGTGGTGACTACCTTCCCTTAATCATAACTAACCCAGTATTTGAATCTCTAGGACCATTGTCTAATTTAGGATTTCTAGTTCTCTCAAATTACTAGATAGTGACTCCAATAAAATATTTATTTTCCCCAATCGAGAAAAATATTTTTGTTAAATAAACAAAAAGGTAGAGTTGTTGCCCAACATCGTGTAGCGACAGCTATTATTAATATATTAATATTGTATTAAAATGACTTCAAAAACTATTTTAAACATAAGCAAAAGAAGATGGAAGTTGAAATCTCATTTTAAAATCGAGGATAGAAGATGACAATAAGTTGTTTGAAAAGAGAGCAAACTCCTCCTCGATCACTCCAATGGAAAATATGGTTGAACAAATGATAAATTTCCATAAGAAGAACAAAAAAAAAACAACAAGATGAAGAAGCTCAATTTGAAGAGCAAATGCATTATTAAAAAAATTCAATGGAAAATACTTTATTTGTAACAAGAATATTGAACATCTAGCTAAAGTTTATAGAAATAAGTTTCAACAAGGAAACCTTAAAAGAAGGGTTGCTTAAGTCAATGTCGTTGAAGTTAAGAACCTCTTAAAAGACACATAAGAGACGAGCTTGTTTACAATTGTCTTTAAGGCCAACCTAGTAAACAATCTTAAGAAGTGATGGGTTGATTCTAGTGCAATAATACATGTATATATCGAGAAATGTATCTTTACCTAATAAGATGTAGATGTCGAACAACTATACATAAAAAACTCTTCAACCTTAAAAGTACTATGCATTGGAAATGTCATACTAAATAGGATTTTTGGAAAGCTTCTCACCTAAAACAATGTGCTTCATATTACTGGTATTAGAAACAAATTAGTATCTGCCTCATTCTCGAGAGTGATAAATTTATAATCACAAAGAATAAAATGTTTGTAAAAAATAAATATTTATATTGACCTCTTAAAATAAATGTTATGTCAATTGTAATCAAGGATGAGAATAATAATAAGATTGATTTTTTTATTTGCTTAAACTTTGTGATATATGATAGGTTGAAATATTTAAATTATAATTTTATAAAAAGTTAATTAATCTTAAATTATTACCAACTATAATTTTTTTTCAATAAAAAATGATAAGTATGAAACATGTGTATAATCAAAATTCCTAAAGACTTTATATTATAAGTTTTATTTTGACCTTTAGGGGCGAGCATGCTTATTTACAGCAGATAACTGATAATCTTGAAATTATTTGTTTTAGTTTTTCGTTCATGCGTGTTCTAAACTTTTTCTTTAATGATTTGGTTTTCTTATAAGGTTTTTTTATGATATTTTTATCATCTATTAATTCTCGAGTTTGGATTTTATAGTCTCATAGTCAAAGGGTACTTGCACACGTTCCGAGAATCTCTTTTGAGACCATTTGTTTTATTAGATATACTTCATTAGTTTTGTTCACTCTAAAGATTGCCTATAACTGCAGTTAAATAATTTTTGTGAGCTATGCTCGACCATAAGATATTGATGTATTGACAAGTCTATTATCTTGTAATAAGGTAGAGGCCATTTTTTATACAAAACAGGAGCAAGATTATTATTTTTGGCCAAAGATTTAGGGATCTTTTAGAGTTTAGAATAAACTAGCTTTAACCCTTGTTTTGTGGGGTGGTGGAAATTCTACTGGGCCATTTTTGAGGAGCCGCAATAACTCGTTGTTAGCCATTTTCAAGATCTTTGTTTTAAATGTACTGTCCTCTAGGATTTGTTTTAACTCTTTAATAAAATATTAGAGTAGCGACTTCAATATAGTTTATATATTAGGTTTTCTGCCTTCGCTTGAATGTCTACGAGCGACACAAATAATCCTCGTAACATTCTTGTATGGCTTCGGCAATTCTTTGCAATGTTTTTTTCGTGATCGTCTGCATGTTAGAGCTTGATTAGCCGGACGATGTCTCGGATTATGTCATCATTTGCTTAATGATTATTTCTTGCAGCAAACTTAACTACAACTTGTATTTTTATTGCTCTTTCGTGTTGTCTAGCTGCTAGCTTATTAACAAGCTTCATTCATGAAATCCTCCTTTCTAAACAAATTTCATGGATCAATAAAAAAATTGCAAAAATATGGCCAGCCGGAGCAGTGGTAATTTTGAGTATGCTTTCTTATTTCCAATGCATGACAAAGATTACATTCTGCGTCCACACATTGCTTTTATGGAGCGTCAACAACTTTAGTAGCTGGGAAAAAAGAAAATGAGGCATTTTTTTGTATTTGTTTTCAAATAAAAAAAAAAGTAAAGAATAAGACATGAAAAATTGTTTATTTTAACAACAAAGTAAAATAGCTCAAAACTGGTTTTTACACCATTACAATAAGATTTAATAGTTATATCAAGTTTAAGCTAGAATCTAGTTTAAAGTACTAATAGATCTAGTTTAAATAGAATTCAAGTTGGATATGATGCCAACAAAAATAATGTTAGTAAATATTATAAGTTATATTTTAAGATATTATTTAACAGTTTAAGATTTTAGATTGAAATATCAGAGTTTTGATAATCAATTTTGAATTGAATTAGCTTTAACATGATATCAGAGTTTTGATAATCAAACAGTCATGAGTTTAAATCTTATCATTCTTATTTATTTAATATATAAAATAGTATAAGTTTATACAAATTTTAAGTTTAAAGAATTTTTATTTAAAAGATTATGCTAAAAAATAATATAAATTTATCTTAAAATCTCATTTACTAATTTAAATTTTAAAATTAATTTAAATTTTTAATAAAAAAGAACAAATTTAGATGAGATAACGCTTTATTAAGTCTAAAGTTAAAGTTCTTGAACTTTAGAGTAAGATAGAGACTAAGTTCAATGTATCATTCCATCTCGTACTAGCACCAAACTCGCGAGATATAAAAGAAGGTAATGACATTAAATCGAGTACATTCCATCTCTTTTGTTTCCCTGAGCTTGGACTGGTGGTTATTTGCTGTAAAACATTCCTAGATCATTGCCCTTTGTCCCCTCCCTCTCATTACTCAATCTTTCCTTGCAATACACATCTTGCATAATTGTTTCATTCACATAATAGTGTTCAAACGACAGTAAAACGTCATCTAACTCCACCAAATCCACATATTATTCATCGTCTTCAGGGTTGAAATCTGCAAGTTGTCGAATCAATAATAAATTAACTTAAAAAGAACAAGCATCAATGATGCCGAGAACAAGTCAGGGTCAGGCAGAGCTCGTTTTGCTGCATGCCGAATGGCAGGTTACAAGTTAAGTTCTTGTATGAAACCATTAAAATACCAGCTTTTATTTGAACAAGGTAGAGAAAATAAATGACTTACTGGGAAAAGATCCGAGCACCTTGTGTGGACAACGAACAAAAGGATGATGAAATTAAGATAGACATGGTGAAGGATAGTAAGAATTTAGTAAAAACCATCAAGATAGTGGTGAAGTGGTAAGAATTTAAGATTAAAAAATTTGTTTTTTATGTAATTTTAGATTCGAATTCTTGGTTGTTCATATGATAACCACTGGAGATTTACATGGTCGTTAACTTTAGAATCCATGAAATTAGTCGTGGTGCGCACAATTTGACCCGGACACCCACATTAATCTAAAAAAAATAAAAATTAAGTAAAAAATAGAGTGGTACTCTTTATCTTTCAATAACTTTAATATAAATCCAACTAATTCAAGCATCTAATGAGATTATGTGCTTTTTCTCTATGAAAAAACTATTCAATCAAAAAAGTTTTTTCTTTTTCAAAAAAATAAAAACAAAAACAAAAACAACAAATTTGAAATTAAATAAAAAGAAATTATGCAAAACAAATACTTAAAAACTTGGTTTTCATAATTGTAAATTTTGCATTTCCCACTTATATTTTGGGGTAGGCATCCTTAATTAATTTATTGGATGTTTTAGTTTTTTAATTAATGTTGGCTTATAGAAAAGAAACAAACTTAGTGAAGAAGGGATTGGCCTTGGACTTCGATGCTTGACATCAAAAGGTATTATGAGAGCAATACTTTCTCCCTCGCATCAAGATGATATGCACGAATATAGTGATTCTCATGTGGGAGAATTGTGGTATTGGAATGTTCTATAATTTCCTTTAAATGACATGGTTTTTTAATGGACCTATCTACACCCAATTAAGCCATAAAAAGATAATAGAATAAATTTTTTTTTACGTTGTTAGGTTTATTTTTTCTCTTGTGAGTGAGTAATAGATATATAAAAAAATTATACTTTCTTTTATTTTTAAAAATAAAAATATAATGTATAGTTTTTTTTCTAGAGGTTTTTTTGTCTTTTTAATTTATTTTTTCACAATAAAAATATAATGTATAGCTTAACTACAACTTGTATTTTTATTGCCCTTTCGTGTTGTCTAGCTGCTAGCTTATTAACAAGCTTCATTCATGAAATCCTCCTTTCTAAACAAATTTCATCGATCAATAAAAAAATTGCAAAAATATGGTCAGCCGGAGCAGTGATAATTTTGAGTATGCTTTCTTATTTCCATTGCAACACAAAGATTACACCCTGCATTGAAACTTTGCTTCTATTGAGCGTCAACAACTTTAGTAGCTAGGGAAAAAGAAAATGAGGCATTTTTTTATTTGTTTTCAAAATAATAAACAACAAGACATGAAAACTTGTTTATTTTAAGAACAAAATAAAATAGCTCAAAACTGATTTTTACAATATTAGCATAAGATTTAGTAGTTATATATGTCAAGTGTAGGCTAGAATCATTTGCCCTGAAATGCTAATAGATATATTTTAAAATCTTACCCAACAGTTTAAATTTTTTAGTTGAATTAATTTTTTTATATAATATCAGAGTCTTAAAAATTAAACGGTTAAAAGTTTGAATCTTATTCTTCACATTTATTTGATAAAAAATTAAGCATAATGTAGTATGAGTTTGTGCAAATTTAAAGTTCAAAAAGTTTTTATTTAAGAAGATGTTTTAAAAAATAATATAAAATATATCTTGGAATCCCACCTAATACACTTTTACTTAAAAAAATATGTTAAAGAAAAATATAAATTATATCTTAAAACCTTACTTAATAATTTAAATTTTTAAATTAAATTAATTCTCAAATAAAAATAAATAAATTTGAGTCTAGAGTACGCAAGATTAAGTCTAAAATTCTTAGAGTAAGATAGAAACAAGGCTCGATGGGCCTCAAATTAAGATTGACATGACAAAGAATCAAGTAAGAATTGAGGAAAAAAAACTAATTAGGTTCTAAATTTGCTCTCTAGATGTCACTAATTCAAGTCTTACAAACTTTGAAATCACTAGAGGTTTATGTGGCCATTAATTTTAGGATTCGTGGAATTAGTCGAAATATGAGCAAACTAACTTAAATACTCATTCTAATAAAAAAAAAATAAGAAAAAGATAATGTTTAACCTTTTATCTTTCAATAACTTTAATATAAATCCAACTAATTCAAGCATCCTAGTGAGGTTAGGTGCTTTTTTTCTATGAAAATATTATTGAATAAAAAAATTCTTTTTGTCAAAAACAAAAACAAAAACAAAAAATCTAAAATTAAATAGAAAAAATTATACAAATTGAATACTTAAAAACTTAGTACGATTACTTACAAAGATTTCATAATTGTAAATTTTGCATTTCACACTCATTTTGGGGTAGGTATCCCTAATTAATTGGATGTTTTAGTTTTTTAATTAAATTTGGCTTATATAAAAGAAACAAACTTTAGTGAGGAAGGGATTGGCCTCGACTTGGATGCATCAAAAGGTATAATGAGAGCAATACTTTCTCCGTTGCATCAAAATGACATGGGATTGTGTTGTTGGAATGTTCAATAATTTCCTTTAAATGACATGGTTTTTTAATGAAACTATCTAA
>NW_011505910.1:0-2795 GCF_000495115.2 Populus euphratica
TCTTTTGCTTTCTTCTTCTTTTTTATTTTATTCCTACACGTGCATGAGAGTGTGGTCACGTACATCAAGTGGTAGACTTCGTAGGGTATCCTCATCATTTTCAGAAAATATGGCTGAAGAAGATAATCAATCACTTTATAATGGAAATAATGAGAATAACCGTGCTAGAACACTTAGAGACCACATGAATCCCACAAGAACAAGTGCACCATCATGCATAGTTTTTCCTCCCGATGCATCTCATTTTAATTTTAAACCAGGTATTATTCAACTTTTACCTTCTTTTCATGGTTTAGAATTGGAAAATCCATACTTGCATTTAAGGGAATTTGAGGAGGTCTGCAACACATATAATAATTTAAATTGTATGTCTGCAACACATATAACAATTTAAATTGTAGCATGAACACCATCAGATTAAAGCTTTTTCCTTTTTCATTAAAAGATAAAGCTAAAACATGGCTATAAAATTTAAGACCAGGATCCATTCATGCTTGGGATGAAATGCAACAACAATTTTTAAAGAAGTTTTTCCCATCTCATAGAACAAACTCTTTCAAGAGACAAATCACCACTTTCACTCAAAAACCAGGAGAAACATTTTACCAATGTTGGGATAGGTATCGAGACTTGCTTAGTACTTACCCTCATCATGGTTTTGAAATATGGAGATTGGTTTCACATTTCTATGAAGGGTTAACACCTAAAGATAGGCAAATTGTTGAATTGATGTGCAATGGAACTTTTGAAGATAAAGACCCTGATGAAGCAATGGAGTACTTAAACTTGTTAGCTGAAAATGCTCAAAATTGGGACACTGCGGGTACTTGTGAGGCACCGAGTAAAACTCAACCTCACACATCTAGTGGAGGCATGTACAACCTTAGGGAAGATCATGACCTTCAAGCCAAGTTTGCATCTTTAGCTAGAAAAGTCGAGGCACTAGAATTGAAAAAGAGTGGTCAATTAAAATATGTTGAAAACATTGTATGTCAAATTTGTGAAACAAATGAACACTCAACCAACGATTGTCCAACCTTGCCTTCTTTTAAGGAATGTCTCCATGAACAAGCCCATGCTTTAAACGGTTTCCAAAGGGCCAACCACAACCCATACTTCCAAACATACAACCCTGGTTGGAGAAATCACCCAAATTTCAATTGGAAGAGTGAGAACAACAATGCAAAAACTTCACAACCACCGTTTCAAGCACACCATAATTTCCAAAATTCTCATGGATATACACCTCCTCATGCTCCACCTCCTACAAGAAATTTTGAGGAAACTTTGTATGCATTCATTGAAAACCAAGAGACAATCAACACTCAACTTGCTCAAAGCATAACAGATTTTAAAGATACTCTTGCAAAATTCACATCTGCTCTCAATTTTCAAGAGACAGGTAAGTTTCCATCTCAACCACAGCAAAATCCCAAGGGGCAATACAATGCAAATGCAAGTAGTTCTGGATGTCAACACATGGATCAAGTCAAATCAGTCATCACTCTTCGCAGTGGTAAGGTTATAAAAAAACACACTCTTGAACCTTGTGAGAAAGATGATGAGTCAATCTCTAAGGGTAAAGAAGGGGTTGAATCTGAATATTGCAAGGAAAAGACTGATTCCCTGCCAGCACTTCCATTTCCTCATGCCATGACCAATCAGGAAGCTATCGATGATGAAAAAAGCACCGAAAATGTTGATGCGGATCTTTTATCAAAAGTGACAATAGATTCGACACCCGACATTACACCAATCAATTATTCTTTTCCTGATGAATCTCTACTTTCTCTTAGTTCAATGCCTTGGTTTGCTAAAAATATCAATTTTCTTGCTTCAGGATTTTTGCAATCTCACTAGAGTACCGAAGACAAAAGAAAATTTTTTAGCAACGTGCAAAACTTTTATTGGGTTGACCCTTACTTATTCAATTATCGTCCTGATCAAATATGTCAAAGATGTTTTCCCGATAATGAGGAAAGTAATTTCATTAAATTTTGTCACTCTAAGGCATGTGGGGATCATTTCCCGTCAAAAAAGAGGATTGTAGAAATCTTACAGAGTGGATTTTACTGGCCTACCATATTCAAGGAGTCACATGCATTTTGTAAAAACTGTGAAAATTGTCAAAATGTGGGATTTATTTCAAAACACAGAGAGTCTTTAGATAATCTTCTATTGACTCTTAAGTCTCATCATAGTCAAGATAAGCATCGTGCAATTCATAACTTAGGAACCCATTTTAAGATAAGCATCGTGCAATTCATAGCTTAGGAACCCATTTTCATAAAGAACATGCTTGGCATAATCTTGGGAATCTGACTAAAAAAAAACCCTGTTTGCCAGTTTTTAAGAAAACTGGATGGGAAGCCTATCCTCGACCCATAGAGGGCGTTTAAGTCATTTTTGGACGTAAAACCAAGGGAAGATGTGAGCCACAATCACAATTGCAATTTGAATTATTATTATTTTTTTTTTGTAAAAATTTGTGTCTTTTGGTTTTGTTATTGTGTTTTGTTATTTCTTATTTTTGTTTCAGTGTGTTTCAGGTTTTGTCAGTGTTCGTTATTTCAGGTGATATCTTCTATACTCTATTTTTCTACCTTAAAACATTAAGGACAATGTCTCGTTTTGGTTGGGGGGAGAGGGTAGTAGTAGATAAAAAAAAATGTTTTTCATTTCATAAAGCATGTGCATAATTGTTGTTACTAGGATGGCAGAGTAAAGAAGTTCTTTTGTTAAAGTGACTCTTGAGACGCATCTTAGTAATCATTCTTAACAAGGTCTATTATAAT